>NC_134261.1:2122646-2173489 GCF_965152275.1 Natator depressus | reverse complement strand
ATCTCCTCCGGCAGCTCCTGGCGACAGAAAGACACAGATGGAGTCGGACCAACAGCACCAGGAGGGGGCGCTCAGCCCCTGAGACCCCGAATCCCAACCCGCAGCCCCCCGCCCGCCCGGCCCTGGGCTCCCCCCAGCTCTGCCGGTGCCCCTCACTCCAGACCCACAGCCCCTCTGCTGCAGGGAGCGGGGGCAGGGGGCTCAGCAGGAGGCGCTCTCCCCTGGCAGGCAGGGCTGGCCCCAGGGTGGAGCTAGGGGGCAGGGAGCGAGGCAGGGGCTCGGCAGGGGGCGCTCTCCCCTGGCAGGCAGGGCTGGCCCCAGGGTGGAGCTAGGGGGCAAGGAGCGAGGCGGGGGGCTCGGCAGGGGGCGCTCTCCCCTGGCAGGCGGGGCTGGCCCCATTGCCCTATAACCCAGCCCAGATTCAGAGCAGTGTCCCCTGGGGATCTCAGTGTCTGTACCCGCTGCCACCCCACCCTGTCCCCATGTCAGAAAGGCAACAGCCTCCCCCTACCCAACACATGGGGAAACTGAGGCACAGGGTGGGGTTGGGGGGACATCTGGAGTTGGGAGCCCCCACGGCTGCAGCCAGTGGGTGCGGGGGGGGATCACAGATCAGATCAAGGCACGGAAGGTTGTGTGTGTGTATGTGGGTTTGTGTGGGTGTGTTTGGACAGTGTTGTATGTTAGAGTGTTATGTGTTTGCAGAATAAGTGTGTGTGTGTAGGGGGATGTGTTGGCAAAACTGTGGGGGGGGCAGGGTGTGTGTTTGTATAGCAGTGAGTGTGTGTAGTGGAGTGTGTGTGTGCAGAGCAGTGTGTGTATAGCGGGGGGGTTGTTTGTAGAGCAGTGTGTGTGTGTAGCAGGGTGTGTGTTTGCACAGCTCTGTGTGTGTAGCAGGGTGTGTGTGCAGTAGGGTGTGTGTAGCTGGATGTGTGTTTGCAGAGGAGTGTGTGTTGAGGGGGGTGCGTTCGCAGACCTGTGTGTGTGTGTGTGCGTGTAGCAGGTGTATGCAGAGCAGTGTGAGAGTTTAGCGAGGTGTGTGTTTGAGGAGCAGCGTGTGTGTGTGTTGCAGGCTGTGTGTGTGTGTGTGTTTGCAGGCTGTGTGTGTGTGTGTGTGTGCGTGCGTGCTTGGTGTCTGCAGAGCAGTGTGAGAGTGTAGCTGGGTGTGTGTTTGCAGAGTGGGGGTGTGTGTTTGTAGCGGGGTGTATGTGTGGCTGGGGGGTGCTTGCAGGACACTGTGTGTGTGTGTGTGTGTGTAGCAGTGGGGGGGCTTTATGTGTAGTGGTGTGGGGCTGTGTGTGTGTGTAGCAGTGTGGTGTGGGGCTGTGTAGTGGTGTGGGGGCAGCGGTTGTTCGGCAGTCTGGGGGGGTTGTGTGTGTAGCAGTGTGTGTGTGTAGCTGTGGGGGGGGGGCCTGTTGTTTGGCGGTGTGCGGGGATTCTGTAGCCGTGTGTCTATGTGTAGCAGGAGTGTGTTTGCAGAGCTGTGTGTGTGTTTGTAGCTGGGTGTGTGCAGAGCTCTGTGTGTGTGTGTGTGTGTGTGTAGCAGGTGTGTGCAGAGCTGTGTGTGTGTATGTGAACGTGTGTGTGTGTTGCACCCTGTGTGTTTGTGGAGCGAGGTGTGTGTTTGCAGAGCAGTGTGTGTCTGTGTGTGTGTAGTGGGGTGTATGTTTGCACAGCAGTGTGTGTGGGTGCATAGCGGGTGTGTGTTTGCAGAGCTCTGTGTGTGTGTGTAGCAGGTGATTTTTTGCAGAGCAGTGTGTGTGTGTGCACAGTGGGTGTGTGTTTGCAGAGCAGTGTGTGTGTGTGTGTGTGCAGCGGGGGTGTGTGTAGTGGTGTGGGGCTTGTCTTTAGCAGGGGGTGTGTGTGTGTAGCAGTGTGGGAGGGTGTGTGCAGCGGGGGGGTAGAAGTTTGGCAGCATGTGTGTAGTGGTGCGGGGTGTGTGTGTGTGTAGCAGTGGGGGGGTGGGGCTGTGTGTGTGGGTGTGCGGGGGCTGTGTAGTCATGTGGGGGACTGTGTGTGTGTAGCAGGGTGTGTTTGCAAAGCAGGGTGTGTAGCTGTGGAAGAGGGGGGCTGTGTGTAGCGGTTTGGCGGGGGCAGTACTTTGGCAGTGGGGGGGGGATTGTGTAGCCGCGGGGGGAGGCTGTGTGTGTGTACTGTTGTTTGGCAGTGTGGGGGGGGGGGTTGTGTAGCCATGGAGGGGGCTGTGTTTTTGTAGCGGGGTGTGTGTGTGTGGCTGGGGGGGGGCAGTTCTTTGGCAGTTGAGGGGGAGGTAGTGGGGGGGTTGTGTAACGGCACGGTGTGTGTAGCGGGGGGGTTATGTAGCTGTGTGTGTAGCTGTGGGGGGGGGTTGTGTAGCAGTGGGGGGTGGTTCTTTGGCAGTGTGGGGGGGGTTGTGTGGTGTGTAGCAGTGTGGTGGCTGTTTGGCGATGTGTAGCCGTGGGGAGGTTGTGTAGCCGAGGGGGTTGTGTAGTGGTGTGTGTGTGAGTGTGTGTGTGTAGCAGTGGGGGGTGATTGGTAGTGTGTGTGGGGGTTGTGTCGTGTGTGTAGCGCTGTGGTGGCTGTTTGGCGGTGTGTAGCCATGGGGAATTTGTGTAGCCATGTGGGGGGGGTTGTATAGTGGTGTGGTGAGTGTGTGTGTAGCGGTGGGGGGGCGGTTGTTTGGCTGCGTGTGTTGGGGGGGTTGTGTAGCCGTGTGGTGTGCGTAGTGGGGGGCGGTTGCTTGACTGTTTGTGTTGCGGGGGTTGTGTAGCTGTGTGGTGTGTGTGTGTGTAGCGGGGGGGCGGCTGTTTGGCTGTGTGTGTTGGGGGTTGTGTAGTGGTGTGGTGTGCGTGTGTGTAGCGGGGGGCGGTTGTTTGGCTGTGTGTGTTGGGGGTTGTGTAGTGGTGTGGTGTGTGTGTGTGTAGCGGGGGCGGTTGTTTTGTGGTGTGTGTGGGGGTTGTGTAGCTGTGTGCTGTGTGTGTGTGTAGCGGGGGGCGGTTGTTTGGCTGTCTGTGTTGGGGTTGTGTAGTGGTGTGGTGTGTGTGTGTGTAGCGGGGGGGCGGTTGTTTTGTGGTGTGTGGGGGGTTGTGTAGTGGTGTGGTGTGTGTGTGTGTAGCGGGGGCGGTTGTTTTGTGGTGTGTGTGGGGGTTGTGTAGCTGTGTGCTGTGTGTGTGTGTAGCGGGGGGTGGTTGTTTGGCTGTGTGTGTTGGGGGTTGTGTAGTGGTGTGGTGTGTGTGTGTGTAGCGGGGGCGGTTGTTTTGTGGTGTGTGTGGGGGTTGTGTAGCTGTGTGCTGTGTGTGTGTGTAGCGGGGGGTGGTTGTTTTGTGGTGTGTGTGGGGGTTGTGTAGCTGTGTGTTGTGTGTGTGTGTAGCGGGGGGTGGTTGTTTGGCTGTGTGTGTTGGGGGTTGTGTAGTGGTGTGGTGTGTGTGTGTGTAGCGGGGGCGGTTGTTTTGTGGTGTGTGTGGGGGTTGTGTAGCTGTGTGCTGTGTGTGTGTGTAGCGGGGGGTGGTTGTTTGGCTGTGTGTGTTGGGGGTTGTGTAGTGGTGTGGTGTGTGTGTGTGTAGCGGGGGGGCGGTTGTTTTGTGGTGTGTGGGGGGTTGTGTAGTGGTGTGGTGTGTGTGTGTGTAGCAGGGGGCGGTTGTTTTGTGGTGTGTGTGTGTGGGGGGGTAGCCCTGTGGGTTTCCCCTCCCCCACCACGTCCTCCCGGCGCCCTCTCCCGTAGCCTGGGGCCCAGCCCCTCCCCCCTGCGCCTGCGGGGCGGGGGGGGGGGGGAACGTGGGGGTCCTGGTCACTCAACCCGTGGGGGCGGGGAACCCGGGGGGTGCTGGGGGGGGGCTCGAGGCGTGGAGGGCGCTGGAAGGGCGCGGGGGGGTGGAGGAGAGGAGCTCTGGGGGGGCTACTAGGGGCGTTCTCTGGCTGGGGGCGCAAGGAGGAGGCGCGGGGGGGAGCGTCTGGGGGGCCGCTAGGGGGTCCCAGGCTGGGGGTGCCAGGTGGGGCGGGGGTCCCAGGTTGGGGGCGCGGGAAGGGGCCGCTAGGGGGTCCCAGGCTGGGGGGCGCTGGGGGAGCCTCTGGGGCCGCGGGGGGCCGCTGGGGGGGGGTCCCAGTCAGGGGGCGCTGGGGGGCCGCTGCGGGGCTCCCCGGCTGGGGGCGCTGGGGGGCCGCTGGGGGGGGTTCCTGACTGGGGGGGTCCCCGGCTGGGGGGTCCCAGGCTGGGGGCGCGGGGGGCCGCTGGCGGGGTCCCCGGCTGGGGGCGCTGGGGGGCCGCTGGCGGGGTCCCCGGCTGGGGGTGCGGGGGGCCGCTGGAGGGGTCCCCGGCTGGGGGGTCCCAGGCTGGGGGCGCGGGGAGGGGGCGCTGGGGGGTCCCTGGCTGGGGGCGCTGGGGGGCCTCTGGGGGGGTCCCCGCCTGGGGGCGCGGGGGGCTGCTGGGGGGGTTCCTGGCTGGGGGGTCCCAGGCTGGGGGCGCGGGGGGCCGCTTGGGGGGTTCCTGGCTGGGGGGATCCCCGGCTGGGGGCGCGGGGGCCGCTGGGGGGGTCCCAGGCTGGGGGGCGCTGGGGGAGCCTCTGGGGCCGCGGGGCGCCGCTGGGGGGGTCCCAGTCAGGGGGCGCGGGGGGCCGCTTGGGGGGTTCCTGGCTGGGGGGATCCCCGGCTGGGGGCGCGGGGGCCGCTGGGGGGGTCCCAGGCTGGGGGGCGCTGGGGGAGCCTCTGGGGCCGCGGGGCGCCGCTGGGGGGGTCCCAGTCAGGGGGCGCTGGGGGGCCGCTGGGGGGTCCCTGGCTGGGGGCGCTGGGGGGCCTCTGGGGGGGTCCCCGCCTGGGGGCGCGGGGGGCTGCTGGGGGGGTTCCTGGCTGGGGGGTCCCAGGCTGGGGGCGCGGGGGGCCGCTTGGGGGGTTCCTGGCTGGGGGGATCCCCGGATGGGGGCGCGGGGGCCGCTGGGGGGGTCCCAGGCTGGGGGGCGCTGGGGGAGCCTCTGGGGCCGCGGGGCGCCGCTGGGGGGGTCCCAGTCAGGGGGCGCTGGGGGGCCGCTGGGGGGCTCCCCGGCTGGGGGCGCGGGGGGCCGCTGGGGGGGGTTCGTGGCTGGGGGGGTCCCAGGCTGGGGGCGCGGGGGACTGCTGGCGGGGTCCCCGGCTGGGGGCGCTGGGGGGCCGCTGGCGGGGTCCCCGGCTGGGGGTGCGGGGGGCCGCTGGCGGGGTTCCTGGCTGGGGGGGTCCCCGGCTGCGGGCGCGGGGGGCCGCTGGCGGGGTCCCCGGCTGGGGGGTCCCAGGCTGGGGGCGCGGGGAGGGGGCGCTGGGGGGTCCCTGGCTGGGGGCGCTGGGGGGCCTCTGGGGGGGGTCCCCGCCTGGGGGCGCGGGGGGCCGCTTGGGGGGTTCCTGGCTGGGGGGTCCCAGGCTGGGGGCGCGGGGGGCCGCTGGCGGGGTCCCCGGCTAGGGGCGCTGGGGGGCCGCTGGGGGGGTTCCTGGCTGGGGGGATCCGAGGCTGGGGGCGCGGGGGGCCGCTTGGGGGGTTCCTGGCTGGGGGGGTCCCAGGCTGGGGGCGCGGGGGGCCCTGGGGGGGTCCCCGGCGGGGGGCGCGGGGGGGGTCCCGGTCACTCACCCTCGGGGTGCTCCGGGCCCAGGCCCAGGCCGCCAGCACCAGCCCCAGCCCGGCCAGCCCGAGCGCGGCCCCCGCCGCCAGCCCCAGCGCCCGCCCGGCCCGCGCCCGCCGCCGCCTGCGCCCCATGGACCCGCCGCCCCTCGCTCCGCCCGGGCCGGGCCGGGGCATCGGGGCGGGTCCGTGCGGGGCCGGGCGGGGGCCGGGAGCGCGGAGCGCGAGTGACAGGAAACAGGCCGGGTGGGGAGCCCGAGAGAGAGAGTGTGAGTGTGTGTCAGTCAGTCACTGTGTGTGTGTGAGTGTGTGTCAGTCAGTGTCTGTGTGCGAGTCAGTGTGTGTGTGTGAGTGTGTCAGTCAGTGTGAGTGTGTGTGTGTGTCAGTCAGTGTGAGTGTGTGTCACTCAGTGTGTGTGAGTCAGTGTGTGTCAGTCAGTCACTGTGTGTGTGTGTGTCAGTCAGTGTCTGTGTGCTAGTCAGTGTGTGTGTGTGAGTGTGTCAGTCAGTGTGAGTGTGTGTCACTCAGTGTGTGTGAGTCAGTGTGTGTGAGTGTGTGTCAGTCAGTCACTGTGTGTGTGTGTGTGTCAGTCAGTGTCTGTGTGCGAGTCAGTGTGTGTGTGTGTGTCAGTCAGTGTGAGTGTGTATCACTCAGTGTGTGTGAGTCAGTGTGTGTGAGTGTGAGTGTGTGTCAGTCACTGTGTGTGTGTGAGTGTGTGTCAGTCAGTGTCTGTGTGCGAGTCAGTGTGTGTGTGTGAGTGTGTCAGTCAGTGTGAGAGAGTGTGTGTGTCAGTCAGTGTGAGTGTGTGTCACTCAGTGTGTGTGAGTCAGTGTGTGTGAGTGTGAGTGTGTGTCAGTCAGTCACTGTGTGTGTGTGTCAGTCAGTGTCTGTGTGCTAGTCAGTGTGTGTGTGAGTGGGTCACTCAGTGTGTGTGAGTCAGTGTGTGTGAGTGTGTGTCAGTCAGTCACTGTGTGTGTGTGTGTCAGTCAGTGTCTGTGTGCGAGTCAGTGTGTGTGTGTGTGTCAGTCAGTGTGAGTGTGTGTCACTCAGTGTGTGTGAGTCAGTGTGTGTGAGTGTGAGTGTGTGTCAGTCAGTGTCTGTGTGCGAGTCAGTCTGTGTGTGTCAGTCAGTGTGTGTGTCTGTCAGTCTGTCAGTGTGTGAGTCAGTGTGTGTGTGTTAGTGTGTGTGTAGGTGTCTGAGTGTGTGTCAGTTTGTGTCTGTGTCACTGTGTGTGCGAGTCAGTGTGTGTGAGTGTGTCAGTGTGTGTGTAGGTGTCAGTGTGTGTAGGTGTATGTGTCAGTGTGTGTATGTCAGTCAGTGTGTGTGTGTGTCAGTCAGTGTGCGTGAGTCAGTGTGTGTGAGAGTGTGTGGGAGTGGGAGTGTGTCAGTGTGAGTGTGTCAGTCAGTGTGTGTCTGTGTCTGTGTGTGTGTGTCAGTGTGTGTGTAGGTGTCTGAGTGTGTGTCAGTTTGTGTCTGTGTCACTGTGTGCAAGTCAGTGTGTGTGTCAGTCAGTGTGTGTGTGTCAGTGTGTGTCAGTGTGTGTGAGAATGTATATGTCAGTGTGTGAGTGTGTATGTGTCAGTCAGTGTGTGTGTGAGAAAGTGTGTGTCTGTGTGTGTTTCTGTGTGTGTGTGTGTGTATCAATCAGTGGGTGTGTGTGAATGTGTTTCTCTGTGTGTGTGTCAGTGTGTTGGGGTGTGTCTGTGTGTGAGAGTCAGTCAGTGTGTGTGTGTCACTCAGTGTGTGTGAATGTGTTTCAGTGTGTGAGTGTGTCAGTGCCAATGCGTGTGTGAGAGTGAGTGTGTGTGTGTTTCTGTGTGTCAGTGTGTGTATTCCTGTGCGTGGAGAGAGAGAGTGTGTCACTCAGTGTGTGTGTGCGTGAGAGAGTGTGTTGGGGTGTGTCTGTGTGTGTGAGTGTGTCTCAGTGTCAGTGTGGGTGGGTGTCAGTGTGTGGGAGTGTGTCGGTCAGTGTAGCACTCTCTGTGTGTGACCGTGTCAGTGTCTGTGGGAGTGTCAGTGTGGGAGTGTGTGGGTGTAGGGCCGTTTGTGTCTCACGTTCTGTGGGTCAGGGTGGGCAACGCTGAGAGCATCACACAGGGTGTCTCTGTGACTGGCTGCGTGTCAGCGTCTGTTGCACTGTGTGCATGTGGGAGTCAGTAGTGCGCCACTGTGAGTGTCTCGCTGGGTGTGCGAGCAAGGCGTCAGTGTGTGTGTAACAAGCGGACGGAGGAGCCGGCCCAGGTGGGTCGCTCTGCCCCCGACACACACAGCAGCCGGGTGACTCCGGCGGCTCCCGCGCAGGCCTGGCCCCGACAACGAAATCCTGCGAGTGGCAGGGGGCTGGCAATTCCCCTAACCCAGCCCCCCACTCCCCTCCCAGAACCGGGGAGAGAACCCAGGAGTCCTGGCTCCCAGCCTGCCCTGCTCTAACCCACCAGCCCCCACTCCCCTCCCCGAGCTGGGAAGAGAACCCAGGAGTCCTGGCTCCCAACCCCCACTGCTCTAACCCACCAGCCCCCACTCCCCTCCCCGAGCTGGGGAGAGAACCCAGGAGTCCTGGCTCCCAGCCCCCACTGCACTAGCCCACCAGCTGGTCTCTGTTGCCCCCTGGTGGCCGGTGCGTGGAACAGCTCCAGGACCCAGATCCGGCCCCAGCTCGGCAGCTGCTTGACCCCCCCACCTCCCCGCCCCCTCCCTGCCCCCCACATGCCAAGTCCCCCGGAGACTCCTGCATCTGCACCGAGCGCCCGCCCCACTTCTCTCCCCCGCAACATCTGGCGGCCCAGGGCCTCTGGCCAGGCGTCCCCCGGGGGACTGGGGGAGGCTCCTCGGCCGGGTCCGCTCCGGATGCCTCCGGCCGGAGACCTCCTGGAATTTGGCTCCTGCCAGGAACAATCGCCCCACAGGGCCTCAGTCTGCCACATCCGGGGGGCTGCGGGTCGGGAGTGAGGGGCACCGGCAGAGCTGGTGGGGGAGCCCAGGGGGCTGCAGGTCGGGAGTGAGGGGCACCGGCAAAGCTGTGGGGGGGGGACAGAGCTGGGCTAGCAAGGGGCCGGGATTGAGCCATGGGGGGGGAAGGATTTTATGGTGGTGAAGGGGTTAAAATAATCAGAGGGTAAAAGCCAACTTGTCTTGGCTGGGAATCGAACCAGGTCCCACGGGTTGGAAGCCGGCTCCGCTCCCCGCTACCCCACCAACGGAGCGGAGCTAAAATCCCTTCCCTGGAAGGAACGACTGGCTCCCCCCCCCCTCCCCAAACCAAGCGGGCGCTTCCTGTTGGGGGTGGCGCTATAAACGCACCCCCCGCAAAAAAAACTTCTTCTGGCAGCGGTGGGATTCGAACCCACGCCCCCGGAGAGACTGGAGCCTAAATCCAGCGCCTTAGACCGCTCGGCCACGCTACCACCGGCGGCTGCCTCCCCTGTCGGGGGCTGGCAATGGGGCGGGAAGAGGCTCAAAAAAGCCTGAAACCAGATTAGAAGGTGCGAAGCCACCGGATCCAGAGCCGCGTCCGCTTCTGCCCGGTTTCCTGCCTGCCGTGTAAACCAGCCACGATCGGCCTGTCCCCCTGGCGGGGGGCTGATTGGGCTTCCGGCCCCGCCCCCCAAATTACACCCCAAACCAGACAACCACCCAGGCGTGACCAATTCGGTCCCCAGTAAACCTGGGCCGGACCCGGCAGTGGGGAGGATCCGGAGCAGTGTAAACAGAGCACGGTCCGAAATTTGAACTTGGCCTGGCTTCGCCCACCTGTTGGAAATCGAGGCAAGTATCTCGAAAGGATGTCGCCCCCCCCACCACGGAAGACCTCGGCGTACCCCCAGGGCGCAGGTACCCCCCACTGGTACAAACCCATCTCGCCTCCGCTTCCTGCTAAGGCAGGGCAAAGCTAATCTGCGGCCACCTCTGGGGCGGGGCGGCTGGTGACCCGGGGACCCCTCCCCCAAAATGCAGCCACCTCTGGGGCAGAGCAGCTGGTTGTGACCCGGGGACCCCTTGCCCAGCCCCGAGATGCGGCCACCTCTGGGGCGGGGCAGCTGGTGACACAGGGACCCCTTGCTGAGATGCAGCCACCTCTGGGGCAGGGCGGCTGGTGACACAAGGACCCCTCCCCTGAGATGCAGCCATGTCTGGGGTGGGGCAGCTGGTTGTGACCCAGGGACCCCTCGCCCAGCCCCGAGATGCAGCCACCTCTGGGGCGGGGTGGCTGGTGACCCGGGGACCCCTCGCTGAGATGCAGCCACCTCTGGGGCAGGGCAGCTGGTGACACAAGGACCCCTCCCCTGAGATGCAGCCACGTCTAGGGTGGGGCGGCTGGTTGTGACCCGGGGACCCCTCACCCGAGATGCGGCCACCTCTGATGCGGGGCAGCTGGTTGTGACCCAAGGACCCCTCGCCCAGCCCCAAGATGCGGCCACCTCTGGGGCGGGGCAGCTGGTTGTAACGCGGGGACCCCTCGCCCAGACCTGAGATGCGGCCACCTCAGGGGCAGGGCGGCTGGTGACAAGGACCCCTCCCCTGAGATGCAACCACATCTGGGGGGGCATAACTGGTGACACAGGGACTCCTTGCTGAGATATGGCCACCTCTGGGGCAGGGCGGCTATGGTGACCTATGGACCCCTTGCCCAGCCCCGAGATGCAGCCACTTCTGGGGCGGGGCAGCTGGTGACCCGGGGACCCCTTGCCCAGCGCTGTGATGCGGCCACCTCTGGGGCGGGGCGCAGCTACACTTTAAGCACAGACAGGGGGTCTGCAGAAGCTCCCATCCAGGCACCGAAGTCTCGCTCGGCCCCAGGCCCGCGGCCAAGTGGTTGAGCCAGAGACAAGGGGCAAACCCCTTCCACACGACCGTGAAACAGCCGGGGGCTGGGGGGGGTGGGAGGCAGCAACGCTAATGAAGAGGATTAGCCCGAACCCAGCCCCCACTCCACTCCCAGAGCCAGAGAGAGAACCCAGGAGTCCTGGCGCCCAGCCCCCGCTGCTCTCACCCACCAGCCCCCACTCCCCTCCCAGAGCTGGGTGACGAACAGGCTGTGTGTTGGGGTGAAATCCGCGGGGAATCGTCTCTTCCTGCCCCCCAAGATCGGTCAAGGACATGGGGGATCCCAGAGGGTTCGACCGGAACCGCGCCGTGCCCGAACTCTGCCTCCAGCACCGTTTCAGTTTCCAGATGGGGAAACTGAGGCACAATGAGCCCAGCACTTCCCCCAAAGCCTCCAAGGTAGGCACAAAACCCAGGAGTCTGAGTTCCAACCCACTCCCCACCGTGCACTAGGGGCAGAACCCAGGAGTCCTGCCCCCCCACTCTAACCGCTGGACCCCACTCCCCTCCCAGAGCTGAGGAGAGAACCCAAGAGTCCTGGCTCCCAGCCCCCTGGCTCTAATCTCACTCCCCTCCCAGAGCCAGGACTCCTGGGTTCTGTCCTGGCTCACCACTCCCCCCCCCCCCCAAACCACTGAACCTCACTCCCCTCCCTGAGCTGGGAAGAGAACCCAGGAGTCCTGACTCCCAGCACCCCTCCTCTAACCCAGCCCCCACTCTCCTCCCAGAACCAGGGACAGAACCCAGGAGTCCTGAGATTTTTTGGTGTCTGGAACGACCCCCCCCTTTTCCCCTGCCCCCCACTCTGCACAATCTCTCCGCCCCACACATCCCCCTTCTATGAAGCCAGCCCCCTATGGGAGCAAGGCCGAGCAGTTTAAGGCGCAGCCCTGGTCCCTCCAGGGACAGGGGTTCAAATCCAACCCCTGCCAGGAGCCGGCTTGCCCCCCTGCCCCTGGGGATTCAGCCTTTGCCCGCAGCCAGGTGAGGGGAACGGCTCCTTGCACGGTGCCCAGCCTCACTGGTGCCAGGCCAGGCCGGTGCCCACCGCCTGCCAGCCCATGGGCACGGGATAGTGGGGAGCGCAGCTGCCTTCCGAGCAGTTGTCCTGGGTTCGATTCCCAGCCCGCCTGAGACAGCTCCAGTCCAAGGCCCCTTTCAGCCCTGCTGCAGAAGGCTGGAGGGGGAGGCTCCTGCTGTTACCCCTGGGGAAACTGAGGCAGTAAGAGCAGGCACGAGGCGCTATAAGCACAGAACTCATTCCTGACACACAGGGGGGTCGCTGAGAGCCAGGACACCTGGGTTCTCTCGCCAGCTCTGGGAGGGGAGTGGGGGCTGGTGGGTTAGAGCAGGGGGAGTCTGGGAACCAGGACTCCTGGGTTCTCTGCTCAGATCTGGGAAGGGAGTAGGGTCTGGGGGGCTAGGGGTGGGGCTGGGAGCCAGGACTCCTGGGTTCTCTCCCCAGCTCTGGGACGGGCATGGGGGCTAGTGGTTAGAGCACAGGGGGGTGTCTAGTGGGCCAGGACTCCTGGGTTCTAGCACCCGCTCGGTTTGCCCACCCCACCCCCTGCTTACAGACACAAACGCACCTTGATCAAAATTACTAAAACGTTTATTTCCCTCACAAAGGTACAGTTATTTCTCCCTCCACACAGGGAAGTCAAACTTAAGACAAAAAAAAATCATAGAAGCTGCGGGGGGGTCATTTACAATCGGTTATTCACCCCCCGGCATGGGTGGGTGGAAGGGGGGAGCAACCGAGACACCCCCGCCACACACACACAAACAGCGCTAGAGGGAAGTTTGATTAAAAGTCCAGAGCAATCAGGCGTCCCCCGTAACCGTCCCCCGAGACTTTCTACGCTGGTTAAAATCGGCTCTCACGTCGCCGGGGCGGGGGTGGGGGGGATATGAACCGACACCTAACAAAACAAACAGCTCCGAGCGCCGGGAGAAAAGGCTTAAACTAAGGTAACGAAACGCCGCTCGCAGCCCTGGCTGTATCACGCCACCCCGCTGGCTAGGTAGTCTAAATGCATCTACAAAGAGAATTAAAACAGGAAGCACAATCTTGCCCTGTTTTTTGGGGGGTCATGAATCCATGCCCCCCCATATTCCTGCCCCCCTTGGATTGCCCAGTAAGGAATTTAAGGGGGGGGTCATCCCCCCAGTCTACCCCAATGGAGATCAGACACTCCTGGCCCCTCGTATTTCCCGGGGTGACCACCCCCCCAAAAAAGATCAGACACTCCTGATTGCAACAGGTCTCCTCCCTGCCCGCCCACCCCCCCCCCATTTAATTGGCTCACGCGCCCCCGCGCTGCAAGGACGCAGGCACGCCGCCCCCTCAGTTGTCTTCGTCGCTGTCGTCGGGGCTGATGGCCGGGCTGGTGAGGCTGTAGGTCGGCGAGGTGGGGCTGTAGCCGGGCGAAGTCGGGGAGTAGGTCGAGCCCTTGGGCGAGGTGGGGCTGTAGGTGGGGGAGGTGGGGCTGTACTTGGGCGAGGTGGGGCTGTAGGTGGGCGAGGTCGGGGAGTACTTGGGGGAGGTTGGGGTGTAGACGGGGGAGGTCGGGGAGTAAGTTGGCGAGGTGGGGCTGTACTTGGGGGTTGTTGGGCTGTAGGTCGGCGACGTGGGGCTGTACTTGGGGGAGGTGGGGCTGTACTTGGGGGAGGTGGGGCTGTACTTGGGAGAAGTCGGGGTGTACTCAGGCGAGCTGGGGCTGTAGGAGGGGCTGGTCGGGGTGTACTTGGGGCTGGTCGGGCTGTAGCTGGGGCTGCTGGGGCTGTAGCTGGGCGAACTGGGGGTGTAGGTTGGCGATTGCGGGGTGTAGCGGGGACTGGAGGGCGAGTAGCTCGGTGATGTCGGGCTGTAGCTGGGACTCGTCGGGCTGTAGCTGGGAGAGGTGGGGCTGTAGTTTGGCGAGGTGGGGGTATAGTTGGGGCTGGTGGGGCTGTAGCTGGGCGACGTCGGGCTGTAGCTGGGGCTGGTGGGGGTGTAGTTGGGGGACGTCGGGCTGTAATTGGGGCTGGTCGGACTGTAGCTGGGCGAGGTGGGACTGTAGCTGGGGGACGTCGGGCTGTAGCTTGGACTAGTGGGGCTGTAGCTAGGCGACGTCGGGCTGTAGCTAGGGCTAGTGGGGCTGTAGCTAGGCGACGTCGGGCTGTAACTGGGGCTTGTTGGGCTGTAGCTAGGGGACGTGGGGCTGTAGCTGGGGCTGGTCGGGCTGTAGCTAGGGCTAGTGGGGCTGTAACTGGGGCTGGTTGGACTGTAGCTGGGCGACGTGGGGCTGTAGCTAGGGCTGGTCGGGCTGTAGCTGGGTGACGTGGGGCTGTAGCTGGGGCTGGTCGGGCTGTAGTTGGGGCTGGTGGGAGAGTAGGAGGGGGACGTGGGGCTGTACGAGGGGGACGTGGGGCTGTAGCTGGGGCTCTGGGGCGTGTACCCTCCGGGCGAGCGGGGCTCGTAGGCCGGCGACGTCGGGGAGTAGCTGGGAGACATGGCCCCACCTGTGGGGCAGAGGAAGAGGCGCCGTTAGAGGCGGGGGAGCACGCCGGGGGGCGGGGAACACGGGCCAAGCCCCGACACTCACCTGGCGATGGGACGTAGGGGCTGGAGGGCCCCGGGGAGCCGGGCGAGCCAGGGGTGGGGGACCATGCCGGGGAATAGCCCGGGCTGAAACCACTGGCATCGGAGGCGGCGCTGGGGGAGAAACCGGCAGCGCCGGGGGTCATGCCGCTGCCTGTGGGGGGCGACAAAGAGGGGCGGGTTACCAGAGTCAATTGCACCCCCGACTGGGAGTAAGGGGGGGGACAGCAGAACCGATCCACTGCCCACAAAGGGATAACTCCACCCCCCCTCCACGCACCGACACTCGGGGACCAGGCTCCATAGGCCGGGGTGGCCCCCAGGTTCCAGGGGGTCATGGCAGGCGACATCCCCCCCATGGGGCTGGGGGCCGAGCCGAAGAACATGCCGGTGGCTGTGGGGAAAGAGAGCAAAATGTTAGAGCCGACAGGAGCAGGGTAACGGAGGGAGAGAGGCCAGCCCCCCAGCTGGGCAGGAAGTGACCCCCCCCCACTGCCCCCCAAAAGCCATCCTGGCTCCCAGCCCCCCTCCTCTAACCACCAGCCCCCACTCCCCTCCCAGAGCCGGGGAGAGAACCCAGGCGTCCTGCCTCCCAGCCCCCCTTCTCTATCCCACCAGCCCCCAGAGCCGGGGAGAGAACCCAGGCGTCCTGCCTCCCAGCCCCCCTTCTCTATCCCACCAGCCCCCAGCCCGCTCCCAGCACCGGGGAGAGAACCCAGGCCCCCGGCCCCCGGCGGGTACTCACGGACGCCCACGCCCAGCCCGGGGATGTTGGTGGGGATCTCCATGCCGTATTTGCACTTCTCGGCGTCCAGCAGCAGGTCGAAGCAGCCGGTGCCGGCGGGCGCCAGCTGCCCCAGCATGATGTTCTCCGACACCCCCTTCATGGGGTCGCTCTCCCCATGGGCCGCCGCCTCCATCAGCACGTCCACCTGCAGGGGGTGGCAGGGAGCCGGGGGTCAGGGGTGGAGCCAGGAGCGCCCCCCACAGCGCCCCCTGCTGGGAGAGGCCAGGGCTGGAACAGCCAGAAGCTCCCCCCACAGCACCCCCGGCTGGGACTGGGGTAGCCGGGAGCCCCCCCACCCCAGCCAGCATCCTGCCCCACTCCCCACAGCACCCCCTGCTGGGAGGGGTTGGGACTGGAGAAGCTGGGAGCATCCCCCACAGCCAGAGCTCCTGCCCCACAGCGTCCCCTGCTGGGAGAGGCCGGGACTGGAGGAGCCGCAAGCTCCCCCCACAGCACCCCCTGCTGGGACAGCCCAAGGCTGGAATAGCCAGGAGCTCCCGCACAGCCAGCCCTCCTGCCCCACAGTGCCCCTGCCGAAAGGGGCTGGGACTGGGGTAGCCAGGAGCCCCCCCCCCATAGCCAGCCTCCTGCCCCACAGCACCCCCTGCCAGGAGAGGCTGGGGCTGGAATAGCCAGGACCTCCCCCACAACCAGCCCTCCTGCCCCACAGGGCCCCCTGCTGAAAGGGGCTGGGACTGGGGTAGCCAGGAGACCTCCCCATAGCCAGCCCCCCTGCCGGGAGAGGCCGGGGCTGGAAGAGCCAGGCGCTCCCCCCGCACAGCGCCCCCTGCGGGAGGGCCCCGGCTCACCGTCTCCTCGAAGGAGCACTTCATGAGGGGGCCGGTGTCCTGGCGGTTGACCCCGTGCCGGGTGATGGCCATGAGGTGCCCGCGGCAGGTCATGGTGTCGCACAGCAGCGCCAGGTGGCGGTAGTTGACGTAGGAGCCGTCGAAGGAGATGACGTGGTAAAGCTCCCGCTCCAGGGCCTTGCGCACCGCCTCGATGCCCAGCACCTGGGGGGGGGGTGAGGGTCACCAGAGCCCGCCGAGCGTCGTGCCCCCTCTGCAGGGGCGGGCAACGGGCCCAGATACTGCAGGATCTCCCCCCAGCCCTCCCTGCTGTAACCCACCAGCCCCCACTCCCGTTCCAGAGCTGGGGGGAGAACCCAGGAGTCCCAGCTCCCAGCCCCCCCCTGCTCGCCCCCACTCCCCTGCCAGAGCCAGGGAGAGAACCCAGGAGTCCTGGCTCCCAGCCCCCCTTGCTGTAACCATTAGATCCCACTCCCCTGCTAGAGATGGAACCCAGGAGTCCTGGCTCCCAGACCCCCTTGCTGTAACCATTAGATCCCACTCCTCTGCTGGAGATGGAACCCAGGAGTTCTGGCTCCCAGCCCCCCCCCCCGTCTAACCCACCAGCCCCCACTCCCCTGCCAGCGCCAGGGAGAGAACCCAGGCGTCCGGACTCACGGTGAAGATCTCGACGATGTCATTGGACGTGGTGCGCACGGGGTCCACATCCTTCTCGCTCAGCACCCTCATGAGGCTGACCCCGTCCGTCTCCAGGATCCACTCCTGCAGGGCCTTGAACTCCCCGTCCTCCGTGATAATGATCTTCTTCTTGTTGTCCGTCTGGGGCAGGTGCATGTACACCTGGGGGGGTGGGGGCGCAGGGGAGGTCAACGGTGCGCCCCCGGGGGCCAGGCAGGGACCCCTCGCCCGGCGCCGAGATGCGGCCACCTCTGGGGTGCCGGGGCTGTTAATCCGGGGATCCCTTTGTTGAAATGAAGCTGCTTCTGGGGTGGGGCGTGGGTTGAACAGCCGCACAGACATGGTACCAGTAATTTAGGACAGGAAGTGAAGGACATGGTGCGACTGAAGCTGCAGGGGAGGACAGGGAGTGACCCAACGGGATTCCCCCGAGACCGGGGGGGGGGGGGGCCAGGACACCGGGATTGATGTGACAGGCCCTGGGGGGGGGTCCAGTGGGGTTCACTGATGCTGACCCTGGTTTCACATCCGTGGTGGTGGGAACCGTGAGAGCGCCGCCTACCGAGCCCTTTGCCCGGCTCCTGCCGCAGAGTGCACCGGGGCCGGCCTAGCCCGGCTCTGTAACTCCCCGGCTGTGGCCCAGTTACCCAGGGTGCCCCGGGGCCGGCGGAGGCCCCTCACCTTGCTGATCTGCTCGATGCCCTGCAGCGTCATGTCCGTCAGCATGTTGGACTCGATGCAGCGAAGGAAAACGTCGTCGTCCATCTTGTCCACCACCTCCTCCTCCTGCGCCACACGGGGAGAGGGGCCGGGTTAGCTTCAGCCAGCGGCCCCCCCCCCGGTGCTCCCCCCTCGCAGCCGGGAGAGGCTGGATGCCCCCCCGCCCCGGGCACCCACCTCCTGCATCTTGTTCTCGTCGCTGTTCATGATGCGGATCCGCAGCACCAGCTTCTCCGCGTTGTCGTCATTGAAGATGCAGTTCAAGTCATCCCCGAAGCCTGCGGCGGAGAGGGGGAGCCGTCAGCCGCAGCCCGCTTCCCGCCGTGGGTCAGACCCCCTTTCCCCAGAGAGCCTCCCCACCCCATAACCCATCTACCACTGTGGGGTGAGCGCCGATTCTTCAGAGGTAGGTGGGGGAAAGAAACCCCACACGGTTGCCTGATTTCCCATAAATGCTTCCTGACCCCTGTAGGTTGCAGCCTTGAAGCATGAGAGTGGACTGGAGTCTGCCTCAAATCCGAGCTTGGGGAGTGAGGAACACATCTCTGCCCCCCTGGCTGGGATAGCATGAAGGCTCCTGCCACCTCAGAGGTGTGTGTGTGTGTGGGGGGGGAAGATGGGCCCCGCACATCGCCCCCCCGGCCCCCTCACCGGCGTTGATCTTCTCGGCGATCTGCTCCATGGTGAGCTTGCGGTCGGTCATGTGCTTGCGGTCGAGCTCGACGCGCAGCAGCCAGGGCGAGATGCGGCTCACGTCGAAGTCGGGCATCTCGTAGTAGACGTTGACCCACTCCTGGTCTTCCGCCACCACCGTGCTCTGCGGGTTGGGGTCGTAGTAGATGGCCGTGTTGGCCGTCACCTTGCGCAGTGTCGTGTGCTCCAGCCGGCACAGGATATCCTGCGGGGGAGGGAGACGGGGTGAGGGGGACCCCACACAGCCTCCCCCCGATGGCCCCCCCGAGCAACGCCAGAGCCCCGCGGCGTTACCTTGGCCCGCTCGGCGTCCCGGGCGGACTGCCCCAGCAGGAAGACGGTGAGGGAGGGCGTCTTGGGTTTCTTGGAGATGTTGATGAGCTCCTTGAGGCGGGGCACGCCCAGCGTGACGTTTTTGGCCGAGACGCCGGCGTAGTGGAAGGTGTTCAGGGTCATCTGGGTGGCGGGCTCGCCCAGCGACTGGGCCGCCAGGGCGCCCACCATCTCGCCCGGGTGAGCCTGCGGGAGGGGGAGACAGCGTCAGAACCGGAGAGAGGGAGGAACCGGCCCTGGCCCCGCCGTCATCGTCCCCCGTTCCCTCGGGCGTCCCGCCCCCCCATGTCTGCCCACCCCGGCCCCGCCTCCCCCCGCCCGCCCCCGGCGCTTACGATGGCCTGGTTGAACTTGGACTCGATCTCGCCCAGCAGCCAGTCGAAGGCCTCCCCGCTGAGCCGGAACTCCTCCACCATGCGCCGGCTGCAGAGGGTGGAGCGCAGGTGGATGTTGAAGAGGAGGGTGGCGTTTTCCTGGGCCTGCCGGCTCAGCGGGTCGTCCCCGTTCACGATCACCAGCTTCTTGCTCAGCTCCTTCACGCCTGGGGGGGGGCAGCATCAGACACACCCCAGGGTCGCCCCAACACCCCCGGAACCGCCCCAGGCCGGTACACTCCCCCCTGCCCTCCAGCTCCACCCACAGCTGATACACTGCCCCCTGTATCCGCCCCGGGCCAGTACACTCTCCCCTGCCCCCCGGATCCGCCCAAGGGCCCCCCAGGCCGGTACCCTTCCCCCATCCCCGGAATCCGCCCATGGGCCCCCCAGGCCTGCATACTCCCCTCACCCGGATAAGATCAGAGCAGACCAGATACCCTTCCTCCCCCCGATTGGACCAGACCCCAGGCCCTCCCCAAGCCAGCAGACCCCCTGGACTGGACCTTGGGCCCCCTAGGCCAGCACCCCCCGGATTGAAGCCTGGGTCCCTCCAGGCTGGCACTCCCCCCGGAGCCCCACATCAGCCCACAAGTCCCCGAGGCTGGTATCCTCTCCCACCCACAGATCAGACCAGACCACTGGCCCCTCCCAGTCCGGTAGGCCCCCCAGCCCTGGCACTGGATTGGACCAGAGGCTCCTCCAGGGCTGGCAGACTCTCCCCCCCCAGCACCAGATCAGACCACGGGCCCCCGATGCCTCTATCCTCCCCCCACCTGGAAGAGGCCCCTCCAGGTGGGTATTCCTACACCCCCAAAGGTCAGACCCATTGGTCCTGCAACACCCCCCAGGTCAGTTTCAGGGTCCCCACAGAGGAACCCCCCCACTCCCCAGGCTGTCCCAGTATGCCATGGGTCCGGCTGGCCCCTCGACGGGGCCAGGGGGAGGACCCACCTTCCACCACCTTGATGGGGTGCAGGTCGGAGGGCAGGCGCGCGTTGATGTGGAAGATCTTCTGGGCGTTCCAGATCATGCGAAGCAAGTTGCAGGGCAAGACCACCTGGGGGGACGGGACAGCAGCTCAGCACATGGTCCAGTCCAGATCCAGCCCCCCCGTACCCCACTGCTGGGGGCTCAGCACATGGTACAATCCAGAGCCTAGCCCCACACTGCCGGGTTAAGAGCAGGGGGGCTGGGAGCCCGGACACCTGGGTTCTCTCCCCCGCTCTGGGAGGGGAGTGGGGGCTAGTGGTTAGAGCGGGGGCTGGGAGCCAGGACTCCTGGGTTCTCTCCCCGGCTCTGGGAGCGGGATGGGGGCTGGTGGGTCAGAGGAGGGGGGCTGGGACTCCTGGGTCCCGCGCTGACCCACTCACCTTGCTGTCGCCGGTGGGGAAGATGACCCGTAGCACCTCGCGGTCCTCGCGCATCTTCTCGAACTCCCTCTCCAGCTCGTTCTGGATGTGCGCATTGCTCAGGATGTCCTTCACCATCTCCTCCTGCAGGGTGCGCCGCAGCGCCCGCTCGTTGGTGTAATCAAACTTGAACCTGAGGGAGGGGGGAGAAGGGCCAGGAGTGAGAGCTGCGGGGGGAGGGGGGTCCTCTGCCCCACACTGCCACCCACCCATCGGAGCTGCTCCCTGCACCCCCACACCCCTCCCTCTGTAACCTTTCCCCACCCGTACTCCCAAATGTACACTTCTGCACCACAATGCGGCCACCTCTGGGGTGGGGTGGCTGGTGACACAGGGACCCCTCGCCTGGCACTAAGATGCAGCCACCTCTGGGGCGCAGCGGCTGGTGACACAGGGACCCCTCGCCTGGCAGAGAGGCAGCCACCTCTGGGGGGGGGGGGGGCGCGGTTGGTGACACGGGGACCCCTCACCCAGCACCAAGACGCAGCCACCTCTGGGGCGGAGCGGCTGGTGACACGGGGACCCCTCGCCTGACACTAAGATGCAGCCACCTCTGGGGCAGAGGGGAGGCGGGGAATGGCACCCCACACACACGGCGAGGTTCGCTCACTTCTTCTCGAAGGCCTTGTTGGAGGGCTTGAGGGTGGCCAGGTTCTGGAACTCGACGCTCTCCCCGGCCAGCCCGTCCTCCCCGTACCGCAGCTGCACCACCTGGTTGATGGAGTTGCGTACGGTGGCATCGTATTTCACCATCACCGACTCCATGGATTTGATCAGCCGCCGCTGGATGTACCCTGGGGATGGGGAAGTGGGCATCAGCGTGGGGGGGCGCCCAACGGCACGGGCACTGCCAGCTAGATACCCGCAAGCGGCACCCTGGCACCCCCATCTTCACCAGCCACAAGTTCTCAATACACAAGGAACACTGACTCCGGCAAAGGGTCTTCCCAGTAAGCGGGAAGAAGCTGTAAAAAAACGGGGAAGCTCCCCCCACAACTCGACACCCGTCTGGGGAACAAAGACTGAACCGGGGAGGTGGGTCCCAGCCGGAGGGATTTCTGGGTCGGGCCTCTGACCGGGACAGGACGGGGTCCTTGGCTGGGCAGGGCGGGAATTGGCTGGAGCCTCACCATCGAGTGGCTGGTGAAAAGCCCTAGTGTAAACTCAGCCGGGTGTGAACATTTGTGTGAGCGCAGGACCTGGAGGGGTTTGCAGCTTGTCGCAGTATCTCAGTGAGAGAGGGGCCACCCGGGGGCCAGCCCTGCCTGCCAGGGGAGAGCACTCCCCCCCCCCCCCCCCCCCGCGGCGGCAGCCGCTCACCAGTCTCTGCTGTCTTGACAGCTGTGTCGATGAGGCCCTCGCGCCCACCCATGGCGTGGAAGAAGAACTCGGTGGGCGTCAGGCCGGCCAGGTAAGAGTTCTCCACGAAGCCCCGGCTCTCGGGGCCGTAGTCGTCCTTGATGAAGTGGGGCAGCGTCCGGTGCTTGAACCCGAATGGGATGCGCTTCCCCTCCACGTTCTGCTGGCCCACCACGGCAATGACCTGGGGGGGGAAGGGAGGGGCGGGAAAAGTGACCCCAGTGCCAACCCTGGTCCCAGCGCCCCCAAGAGCTGGGGCTTCCCCAGCCTGTCTCTTGGGGCCCCCCCCATTTCACTTGAGGTGATACCCCCTGGCCAAGCCAGGCCTGGGTCTCCCCCCCTTCACCCAGCCTCCCCAAGTCTCAGCTCTCACCCATTGGCCCCGTGGGATGGATCCCCCGCACACCGAGATCAGGCTCCCCCCATTGTGCCAGGGGACTTCACAGGTCCCTGCCGACTTATCCACAGCTGGGACCGAGGGGCCTGAACAAATCCCATTCTGGGGGTTCACCAGGTCCGGACAGAGGGGTTCCCCCAGTTCTGCACACATGGTTCCCCAAATCTGTCTGGGAGCTTCCATGATGCTTTTCCCCGCACACCCAGCCCTATAGATCCTAAAAGAGACTGGGGACATGGTGATAACCTACCACTGGGTGGGAGGGCTGTCCCAGAGCCCCGCCCTCAACCCAGGGGGTGGGGCTGGGAGAAGGCCCCTCCACCTTCTCAAACAAGGGGCAGAGCTAGGAGAAGGCCCTGCCCACTCCCACCTTCCCAAGCCAGGACCCCTCCCACCTTTCCAACCCAGGGGCGGGGCTGGGAGAAGGCCCCTCCCACCATCCCAACGCAGGGGGCAGGGCTCAGAGAAGACCCTGCCCACTCTCACCTTCCCAACCCAGGAGGCGGGGCTGGAAGAAGGCCCAAGCCAGGGGCAAGGCTGGGAGAAGGCCCCTCCCACTCCGTGGGTTCTAGCCCCAGCCAGGCCGGCAGCACCCACCTGCGAAATGTTGATCTTGGAGCCCTTGGCCCCCGACACCACCATGGATTTGAAGTTGTTGTACTCGGACAGGGACTTCTGGGCGGAGGAGCCGGTCTTGTCGCGGGCATCGTTCAGGATGCGGTTCACCTGGTTCTCGAAGGTCTGCCGCAGCGTGTTGCCCGGCGTGGGCTCCAGCTCGTTGTTGTGAGCCTTCTCAATCACCTGGGGAGCGGCACGGGGTGAGAGGCGGGGGCCCCCAAAACCCACCGCCAGCCCTGCTCCCACAGGGGCCTCTGGTGGGCTGATCCCAGCCCCCCGAAACCCAGTCTCCGTGTCCCTCCACTGCCCCCAAACCCAGCCCCCCGGAAACCCCGATGCCCACAGCCCCGGAAACCCAGTCTCCGCGTCCCTCTACTATGCCCAAACCCAGCCCCCCTGAAACCCATCCTCCACCCCCCTCCACTGCCCCCAACCCAGCCCCCCGGAAACCCCGATGCCCACAGCCCCGGAAACCCTGTCTCCGCGTCCCTCTACTATGCCCAAACCCAGCCCCCCCGCCCCCAAACCCAGCCCCCCACAGCCGCCAAAACCCAGCCTCCACACCCTTCCACTGCCCCCAAACCCAGTCCCCACATCCCTCCACTGCCCCCAACCCTAGCCCCCCTGAAACCCAGCCCCCACAGCCACCAAAACCCAGTCTCCACGTCCCTCCACTACCGCCAAACCCAGCCCCCCCAACCCAGCCCCCCCAGTCCATCCTCAAAACCCCTCTGCCAACCCCCATACCTAGCCCACCGCAACCCATCCTCCTCCGTCCCCCACAACCCCCCAAAAAACAGCCCCACACAACCCAGCTCCACCACCTCCCCAACCCTCACCCCAAAACCCAGCCTCCCAAATCGCAGACCCCCCACAACCCATCCACCGTGCCCCAACCCCAGACCCCCACTGCTCCCCCCCTCACCCCAGCACAAAGGGGCCAGGCTGGCTCCCCCTTCCCCAATCCCGCCCCCCCATCCCTGGCACCTCTATGACATCCTGCTTGGCTTTCTTGATGGTGTTCTGAATATCCTGGTATGTCTTTGCGTCAGCGATGGAGTCCCCAATGCCGATGGTGTGACCTGGGGGCGGGGGGGGAAGGGGGAGAGAGAGACAGAGTCAGACCCGGTCCCCCACCCCCCGGATCCACCCGTGGGGGGGGTCTGGTCTCCCAAGGCTCATGACCCACCTCCAGGAAGCAGCCGTTAGGATAGCGCTGGGAGCCAGGACACCTGGGTTCTTTCCCCAGCTCTGGGAGGGGAGTGGGGACAGGTGGTTAGAGCAGGGGGGCTGGGAGCTGGGACTCCTGGGTTCTCCCCCCAGCTCTGGAAGGGGAGTGGGTATTAGTGGTTAGAGCCGGGGGGGCTGGAAATCAGGGTCCTTCCTGACATCGAGCGATCCCCCTTTGTCTCGGAGACCGGAAGGCGTCCAGTGCGTGGGACTATCTCTGTGCCTGACGGGGCCCCGATCTCTGTCTGGGAGGGGTCTGTGCAGTCCCCCCACCCAATGGGGGATCCCTGGTCACCCCCGCAGCACCTGGCAGCGGCCAGTTCCTTTCTGCAGGAGCCCTGTCGACAAGGAGCCGGAGCACGGCACCTGCTCGGGGGTGGAAAGCTGCCTCCTGGGGCACAAGGCAGGGGGGCTCCCCCCAGACTCACCCTCGATGAGCAGCCAGTTGTTGATGACAGTCTGGATGTTGCTATAAAAGAGGCGGGTGGTGTCGTGCCCCATCTCCAGATAGGAGATGTGCACCAGGGAGCCTGCCGAGGTGCCGAGCGATTTCTTACACAGGATGCCCATGATCAGCTCCCCGTTCTCCACGATCACCTGGCAGGAGCGGAGCGGGACAGTCAGATCTCGTCCACGCATGGGACGTTGTGAAGCTTGGCTAGGCCGAGGAACCGGGTGGAATAGAAACCTCGCAAGAGACAGCCCTATGCAATGGGAACTGTTGATTTACTAAGGGAATCTGCTTTGATCTGTTCGCTATCTCCGATCATCATTTAAAATCCACCTCTCGTAGTTCAATCCAGTTATTTTTCGTTCGTTTCAAAAGCAGTGTATATCTCCTGCCACGTGAGGGGGGGTGCATTTTCTGAACTTGCGCGATGCAGATGGTCTTATACAGCGCAAGCTAATATAATTTGGGGTCACAGGTGTCATGGAGTGTGGGGGAGTCAGAGCCGTGCACTCCCCACTCCCTGCAATTCACTGTGACTCTCAGACAGCCAGTAAAACAGAAGGTTTATTAGACAGGAACCCAGTTCAAAACAGAGCTTGTGGATACAGAAAACAGGACCCCTCAGTCAGGTCCATCTTGGGGGGTAGAGAGCCCAGACCCCAGTGCGTTTCCCCAGCCAGCTCCAAACTGAAACCCCCTCCAGTGCCTCCTCTGGCCTTTGTCTCTTTCTGGGACCAGGGGTCCACCTGATCTCTTTGTTCTCCAACCCCTTCAGTTGGCACCCTGCAGAGGAGGGGGCCAGGCTATCAGTTACCAGGAGACAGGGTGTCAACCATTCTCTGTGCAGACACCATCGCACCTGCCCTCTAGGGCTCTACAACAATCACACACCCTTATCCCACCACCTAGAAATGTAAGAAAAACATAGGGGAAACTGAGGCACCCCCCCAGTAGTCAGAGAAAACATTAAGAACATTCCCACTTCATGACAGCAATTCATATAAAAAGCGGTGTACATCGCCGACACATGAGGGAGGGGGCGCATTTTCTCAGCTTGCGCAGTGCAGATAGGGCTATACAGCGCAAGCCAATATAATTTGGGGTTCACACGCACAGGAGCGCTGCGCATCCCCTACCTGAGTTCTTCCACAGAGAGCCAATTGGAGACTCTGTGTGATTCGACAGCTGGGGATCTGCTGAGAAGGGGCTTGAGAGCCTGGCACAGTGAAGGGAGGGCTCAGTGGCACCCCGGGGGGAACCCATCACCCTGTCCCGGGCAGGTACCTTGGTGTCACCGGGCGAGATGTGCTTGTAGGGCCCGCTGTCCTCGTCATCGGGGTGGGTGCTGTGCGTGCGGATGCAGTTGATGTGGCCCGGGATGATGAGGGAGAAGATCTGTTTGCCCGTCCAGAGCGGGCGGGGTTTGAGGATGGCCGGCTGGGGCACCTTGCCGTCCCAGGTGGACAGGAACATCAGCAGGTTCATCACCTCGCCCTGGCGAGACGGGGGGGAGGAGGGGAGTGTCAGGGGGGAAGCTGGCCCAGCCCTCCCCTGGCCCAGCACCCCCCAACCCCGGGATTCGCGCACGGCCGCCCGCTCACCCGCTCCAGGAAGACGTCTCGCTTGGTGAACTTGCGGACGGCCGTGAGGGTGTCCTGCACGATGCCCATGACAGGCCGGTTGGACTGGGGGGTGACGATCATGCGGGGCACCATGGCCAACTCCTGGATCTCCGCCCGCGTCTCCAGCGACTGGGGCAGGTGCAGGTTCATCTCGTCCCCGTCAAAGTCAGCGTTGTAGGGGGTGGTCACGCTGTGGGGGAGGGGAACGGAGCCCATGAGGGTGGGGAATGGCACCGAATGCTACGGGGGTGGGGGGCTCTGCCTGGCAGATCAGCCCCTCACGGCAGCCGGGGTCACATCAGGGCTGGGTTAACAGACCCGCAACACTGCACCTGCACCCACCAGCTTGGGGGGGCTCCCACACACATGGGGGGCACAGGGCCACCCGGATCAGGGGGATTGAAAGCTCAGGCGGGGAGGGGAGGGGTACAGCCCGCGGCCCCCACACCTGAGGTTGAGGCGGAAAGTGGACCAGGGCAGGATTCGCACCCGGTGCCCCATCATGGACATCTTGTGCAGCGTGGGCTGCCGGTTGAAGATCACGATGTCTCCGTCACACATGTGCCGCTCCACCTGGGGGGGGGACGGGGGGGAAGGGTGTGAGTGGGGCGGGTCACCCCAGGCAGCCAAGTGACCCCCGCCCCGCAGACGCCGCCCCTCCCCCCCAGCCTCCTGTCCCCAGAAATCCCATCCCCACACCCTTCCCCAGTCAAACTCCCGAGACTCCTCCCCCATCCCCATCCCACCTGCCCAACACACTCCTGCCCCAGAGACCCCATCCCTCAACCCCCCCCCCCGCCCCAGAGACCCACCTCCCAACACCCTTCCCCCAACCACCGCCCCCAAAATCCCCTCCCCCAATCTGAACCCTCTCCATCGCCCCCATTTTAAGGTATTGAGACCCCCTCCCCACCAGGGTCATGGGCAGGTTCTCTGACAGACCAGGGAAGTGATTGCCCCGAGAGCCAGGCATTGCCCCCATCCGGGGGCACTCGAGTCCCCCCTGGGCCAGGCCACCCCCTGGGCCCCAGCCGCTCCCACCTTGTAGCCGATCTGCAGGTGGAGGTCACTGGGCTTGGGGTGGAAGCGCAGGTCGATGCGGTCGCTGTTGTCTCGGATGATGTACTTGGCCCCCGGGTACTGGCTGTTACCTCTGCGTACCAGCTCCTGGAGCCTATGGGGAGGGGGGGGAGGAGGAGAGGCAGAGATGTTAACGGGGGGGGGGGGGGGGGTGCTGGTCCCCCCTCTCCCCCAGCCCCGCCACCCCCCCGGGCTCGCTGGCTGCCCCACCTGTCTATGTTGAAGGGCGTGACGATCTCAGCGAAGGTCATGTTGGCCGCGATGGAGCGGGGTACCCCCACCTGGTCGATGGAGAGGTTGGGGTCCGGGGTGATGACCGTCCGGGCGGAGAAATCCACCCGCTTCCCCATGAGGTTCCCCCGCACGCGCCCCTCTTTCCCTTTCAGCCGCTGCTTCAGGGACTTGAGGGGACGCCCCGATTTCTGCATAGCCTGCCGGGGGAGAAAGGAGGGGTTAAACTGGGCTCGGACGCTCCCCAAGGGCTTGAGCAATGGGTAAAGCAGGGCATGCAGGGACCACCCTCATCATTAACGTGGCGGTGCCGCCCACCAAGACTACAAGTCCCAGCATGCAACGCTGGCCCTCAAGCCAAGCCAGAGACTATGAATCCCAGCATGCACTCCTGCACCTTGGTCCAAGTGGCCCAGCAGGGACACCGCTCTGCAGACAGCTTTTCATTACAAGCCATGCCAACGATGCCCAGACATATGGTGTAAAAGCCCCAGCACGCAATGCTTTCTCATTGGCTGAGCAGAGGAGCAGGACTATGAAGACGACAAACCCCAGCATGCACCAGGCAGGGGCACAGACTACAAAAGTCCCAGCATGCACTGCACGGCTCCCAACACAGCTAGGAGAGCCAGGCTCACCCGGGGCAGGCCGGGCAGCTCGTTGTCCACCATGGTGGCCACGTGGAACTGCAGCAGCTTGACGTCCTCGGCGATGACGTGGGCGGCCGCCCCATTCTGCTCATTGCGCCGCAGCTGGTTGTTGATCTTCACCACATCCGCCAGCTTGTGGGTCAGATCGTCCTGAGAGCGGGGGAGACGGTGGGAGTCAGGGAGCGGCCCAGCACTGGGAGAGAACCCCGGAGTCCAGGCTCCCAGCCCTCCCCCCCCCCCCGCTCTAACCCACCAGCCCCCACTCCCCTCCCAGCGCCAGGGAGAGAACCCAGGAGTCCCGACTCCCGCCCGGGGCCAACCTGGTTCCTGGCTGAGCCCTGCATGACCACAGCAGGCCGGACGGAGAGCGGGGGCACGGGCAGGACGGTGCAGATCATCCATTCGGGCCGGGCGTACTTGGGCTCCATGCCCAGGATGAAACACTCCTCGTCCGAGATGCGCTTGAAGATCTCGTGCACCCGCTCCGGGCTGAGCAAGATTTTCTTCTCCTGCGAGTCCTCGTTGACGTGTTTCCACTCAGCGTAGAGCTCCAGCCCGGTGCGCCGGATGCGGGGCTGGTACCGCCCGCAGCCGCCATGACCCTGCAGGGGGGAGGGAGGGAGGGAGTCCCGGTCAGGATGAGTGTGGTCATCCTATTTGTATGAATGTATCACTCTTGTATCTGAACCTAGGAATATAAAATATAACTCTGACGTCCTATTGTAATTATGCAAAGTGGGGGCCATTAATGGCCGTTTGGAATCTTGATGGCTCCCATTAACCAGGGCAATTGACTGTAGACAGCTGCTTACTTGTAAGTCGTCCTGACATGTGATCACATCACCTGGTACTGGAATCCATCTTTAACCAGGTGCTTTTCCATTTAGAAGGAGGGGGTGGGGACCCAGAGAGGGACAAAGGATTCCCGCCTCGTGCCAAAGCTATATAAGGAGGTGGAACAGAACCAAGGGGGCTGCAGTCATGAGAAATCCCCTAGCTACCACCTGAGCTGGAACAAGGACAGTACCAGGGGAAGGACTGGGCCCAGACTAGGAAGGAGTCTAGTCTGTGAAATAAGCTTATTAAAACATCTCTGAGAGTGAGATTTACCTGTATTCAATTTCCTACTATATTAGGCTTACACTTCCGCGGCTTTGTTTTATTTTGATTGGTAATTTACTTTGTTCTGTCTGTTTTTACTTGGAACCACTGACATCCTACTTCTTATACTTCATAAAATCACTTTTGCTTATTAATTAACCCAGAGCAAGCAATTAATTCCTGGGGGAGCAAACAGCTGTGCATCTCTCTCTACCAGCGTTATAGAACGTGGACAATTTATGACGATTTAGTTGGGGATTGGTCCTGCTTTGAGCTGGGGGTTGGATTAGACACCTCCGGAGGTCTCTTCCAACCCTGATATTCTAGGATTCTATGAGTTTAAGATGTATAAGCTTTATACAGGGTAAAACGGAATTATTTGGGGTTTGGATCCCATAGGGAGCCGGGTATCTGGGTGTTGGAGACAGGAACACTTCTTAAGCTGTTTTTAGTTAAGCCTGCAGCTTTTGGGGGACATGGACCAGACCTGGGTCTGGGTTTGTAGCAGGCTGGTGTGTCTGGCTGAACAAGGCAGGGTTCTGGAGTCCCAAGCTGGCAGGGAAAACGGGCTCAGAGGTAATTCCAGCACATCAGGTGGTAGTTCCCAAGGGGGTTTCTATGACCCAACCCGTCACCCCCTCTCTACCTTCTCCTTGGTCAGGTCCTCGTCGCCATCTGTCTGCTCCACCCCGAACTTGTTGTCCATCTCCTCCCCGCCCTCGCAGATGTTCTTGCCTTTGCAGAGGTCATAGACGTGGGTCAGGCGCTTCTTGGGCTGCCCCTTCGACTTGCCCAGGATGTCCTTGATCTTCGGGTTGTTCTGCATGGGGGAGACGCACCGGGGGGTGACCCAGGGACCCGCAGATGCACAGTGAAGGGTGTGGCAAGGTGGGTGGGGATGGGTCTATGGCAGAGGTCCCCAAAGTGTGGGGGGCATGGAGAAACGTCCAGGGGATGGCGGGGAGGGAGTGCCATCTAGCCCCTCCCTGCCCCCAACTTTGGTGCAGCCCCAGCCCCCTTACTCCTGTCCATGTCCCCCACCCCACCGCTGCATTCCCGCTCCTGGCCTCAGCCCCACCCCCAGCTGCAGCTCCAGCCCCCTTACCTCATCCTCATTCCCCCATCCCATCTCCGAGCCACATTCCTGCCCCTTGCGAGGCTTCGCCCCAGCCCCCTTACCCCGTCCAAGTCCTTACCCTAACCCAGAGCGGCAAATCTACTCCCAGCCCCGGCCCGACCCTCAGCCTCGGCCCCCTTACTCCTGTGCACATCCCCACCCCACCCCAGAGCCTCCCAGTCCCAGCTGCAGCCTCAGCCCCCTTAACTATCTGCATCACCGCTCCCTGCCAGGCATGGACAGAGGTAACGGGGGGCGTGACCCTCAAACGTTTGGGGACCGCCAGTGTATGGTCTTATAGAGGAAGTGGGAACGGATGAGGGACTCATTTCAGGGTGGGGAGGGGATGATTTCCGTTGGGGGGGTGCAATCAAAGCGGGGACAATTGTCCTGGGGCCCCGAGCGCAGCGAACCCCCCCCCCCCCACTCTGCCCCAAAAGTCTGTGTAAAGAAATCGATCCAGCCGGGCAGGGATCAAGGGTGGCTGGAGATCAGAGGGAGGCCTACAAGGGGGAGGCCTGGCCTCCGTGGGGAGTCGGATCGGCTCACCGAGTCCACCAGCAGCTTGGAGCAGAAGAAGCAGACACAACGCAGCACCTTCATGGTCTTCCCCAAGAAGCCCACGTGGAAGACGGGCTTGGCCAACTCGATGTGGCCAAAGTGGCCCGGGCACTCGGTCATGTTCCCTGCAGGGAGAGCGGCCCCCGGTGAGCGCCGCGGCCATGGCACCCCAGAAACACCGATGCTGGGGGCACCCCCGCGCCACGGGCTGGCGGGCAGCCAACAGCACTGGTCAACCAACGCAGCAGGTGCCTGCCTGGGAACGTTTGGGTTTTGGGGTGTACAGTTCAGGGGGGCACGGAATGGGGCCTGCCCCCTCTAGGGGTCGCCAGCTCCCATCCGGCCCCAGGGCAGGGACTGGCTGGTTCAGGGGGGCAGGGATCTCAGCCCCCAGGGGACACCAGGCTGGCATCTCCCCCACACCGCAGTCAGGAGAGAGGTCTTTCGGTCTTACCCGCACACGTCTGGCACCGGCCCGTCTTCTCGATCACTCCTTGCCGGGGATCCATCAAACCCCCCAGCTTGGGGCGGCCCCCCTCCGTCGTCTCGGGGTACTTGATCCCCCCCTCCGTCACTGACATCCGTTTCTGGGAGGGTGCAAAATGGAAACGGAGGGTCAGGCTTGTGCAGGAAGTGGCACCACACACAGGGGAAACTGAGGCAGGTGCCGGAATGGCAGCAGGGTGGGCTGTCAGCCTGGGTGACGCTGCATGTGGGGGGCTTCTGGATTATCAGAAGCCCAGGATGTTTCATGATGGGTCCGACCTCTATCCCAACATCCTGTCTCCAGAGCTAAATGCTGGATTTTGCCCTGGGGCTAAATTTCTTAACCTCCAGCAATGCCCGAGAGCAGGACATTTTACCCCTTTGGTTTGCATCCTTATGAAACCCGGGCTAGGATTCCTGTCAACACCTAGCAGTTTGTAAAGACTGCCTCCATTTCATGTGGCATGGAGTTCCACAGGTTAATTTGCATTGTTAAGCCTCCCACGCCCCGCACCAACCTATAATTAACTCCAGGCTTTAAACCTGCCAGGGCTTTCAAACTAAATCAGGTCAGGATCTTCAGAAAGCTAAATCTAGTGGCTCCTGGTAAGTCCTAAAAATGAACCTAAAAATGAAGCTGTGTACAAACTTCAAAAACTCAACTCTGGGTTTCTGACTAGTTCTTTTGGTTACGATTTTTCGACTTGCCTTCGCTTGCAAACCGCGCTTAAAAATTACTGCACCGGGAAAACGGGTGATCAAACCATTTCTGATTTTTGAGCCGGTTGGCTTTTCACATGGCCAATGACACTAGCAACCGCGCCGAGAAAAACCAGTACAAAATGTTGAAATGTGGCAGGAAGATGACAAAATTTGGCAGGATTTGAGGAGAGATACAGCACTTAAAATTACTTGGAATTGATTTTTAAAATCAATTGGTAGCATCACTTTCAACTGAGCGTTAATACGACATTGTGCAAACCACATCCAAAAATGTTTCGAAGGAATTGAACCAGAAATATTAGCACCATGATTCCCTGTCTACCTTCAGCTCCATCCCCCGTGTATTAATCTCTGCGCACCAATGCAACCTGCGTGAAATATCCCCCCGCCCCCAAATAACACCACAACAGTGTCACAAAGATCTACGTTGCTCCCAAAGCCTGGGAACAAACTGCACAAAACACCCGATTTCGCCCCGACCGCCGTACATCTGTCTGTCCCCGCCTGTATTCCACAGCACCCCCCCATTATCTCAGTCGCAAGTATCCCCGTTTGTACACCCCAAAACTTGGCCCCACTTTTCCACACCCTCAATTAGGTTACTAGCCACAAGTATCCTTCACCTCCACACCCCAGTCATGTCATGCACCCTGTCAATTTCCCATACCCCATAGCTGTTCTGTGTACCCCAAGTCCAGTGTATGCACGCCAGGGTGGATAAAAAGTAAAAAAAAAAATCAGATTTTTTTAAAATTTAAATCAAACTTGTTTGATAAAAAGTTTGAATTAAGATATATTATAGCTCAAAGACATCTCATCATGAAATAGGGATTATAAATCCTAATTCTATAGTAGGAAACAATATATTCAAATCATGTTTAAGAAACATTTTGTAAATGATTTCCAATAATTCATGGATTAGGGACCCAATCTTATGGGGTTCCAGGGGCTTCTGTACCGATTGTTGACGTTAATCTTCCTATCTACCCAATTGGACTCAGTGCTCAGTCTAGAAGATACCATCAGCGATGCTTAGTTTTGAAGTTCTCAGACTGTGGATTTGTGTCTCCAGAGGTAACATGCTTGTTAACAGCAAAAATTGTTTTAAACAAATAAATATATAAAAGGTGAGAAATAACAGACCTCAACCCTACTGTCCCTCTGCAAGTTTGTGTAGACCGAGTCAATCCCTTACCTCTCTCTAAAAGTGCAAAGTTTTAAAAAGTTCAAGGTTGTTTGGGGCGGAATAGATTTGGACAAGAAGTCTGGAGATCAATGTGAGAAGCGAGGGACATAGGCTTGTTTTGTTAAAATATTATCTGTCTGCTGTTGAAGAAAAAAATCCAGACTACTTAAGGTCGTTGTTTTAGTTAACTAAAACAACTGAAATGTCTGTCTGGTGATGTTCTCCTCCTAATACAGCCTGGCAAGAAAATCCTCCAAATATTAATGATTAACCTGCTGTATTGGAGATAGTTCACCTCCCAGTGACTTCATAAATATCTCCTTCAATTACCTTTGATAAATGAAATAACCAATTATTCATTTACTGATATAGCCGTAAAACTCCTCTGAAAAGTTTTCCAAATAAATCACTGTTTAAAAATGTACCGTGTAACCCTTCTAAAAATGAAACCACATCTATCTCTGCGTTGTGAAGAATATGTATTAAGGTTATAACAACCAAGAATGCGCTTTTATGCAGAAAACCGTGATTAAATCGAGTCTTCCTGACTACTAATTTAAATCAAATCCACTTCCACTCCCCAAACCTGCTCCTTTCCCTGCAAACTCACATTCATCCGCTCCCCGTGTAACCCAACTCCCCCACACGCATGGCACACCCCCCTAAAGCTTGTCACCCCAAATGTATTGCATATGCCCTATTTATAATGCAGACACTACCAAAGAGGCCTCGGGTCTCTGTGATCTTGTTACATACACCCCCCTTGCACACTGCAAGGGCCCCACACGCCCCCTCACTGTGCATAGCACCCCCCCATGGTCGCTCACTCCAATGCACCCCCCCCAACAGCATCACTGTGCAATGCAGGCCCCCAAATAACACTATGCTCTGCAGTGTACCCCTATTTCACTGCACAGCCCCTCACTCTCTGTACCCCAGGTGCACTGCAGTTCCCACAATCCAGCAAGTCCCCCAGCAGCACTACATTGTGTAATGCACCCCTCAGTGCAATGCACAGCATCCCCCCTCCAATGCACCCCCAAACATTACATTTTGCACAGCCCTTGCACACCTTCACACTGTGCAACGCACCCTCCAGTGCAATGAACTGCTTCCCGCACTCCAATGCGCTCCCAGATACCACTACGCTGCGCAATGGAACCCCTAGTGCACAGCTCCCCCAAACCTCCAGTGACCCCCCAGACATCACTATGCTGCGCAATGCACCCCAGTACCATGCACAGCCCCCAACCCATGCACCCTCAAATGCACTCTCTAGTGCAATGCACAATGCACCCCCAGATACTCCACTGTCATATGCCCCCAACCTCCCATACACCCCCAAATAGCACTGAAATGCACTCTCTAGTGCAATGCACAACCCCAGCACACCCCCAGAGAGCACTAAGCTGTGCAATACACTCTCTAGTGCAACACACAGCCCCCAATCCCAAGGCACCCCCAGACACTCCACTGTCAAATGCATTCTCTCATGCAATGCACAGCCCCCAACCACCCAGGCACCCCCAAACAACACTCCAATGTGCAATGCACTCTCTAGTGCAATGCACAACCCCAGTGCACCCCCAAACAGCACTCTAATGTGCAATGCACTCTCTAGTGCAATGCACAACCCCAGTGCACCCCCAAACAGCACTCTAATGTGCAATGCACTCTCTAGTGCAATGCACAACCCCAGTGCACCCCCAGAGAGCACTAAGCTGTGCAATACACCCCCAGACACAAACACTGTCAAACGCACCCCCTAGTGCAATGCACCCCCCATGCACCCACGCTGTGCCATGCACCCCCCCCCCCCTTTGCCCCCGGGCACCCACCATCTCATCGGGGCTGAGGATACCGAACTGCACGCGCTTGATGGTGCGCAGCGGGCACGCGCTGTCCCCGGAGGGCGGCCCCCCGTGCATGGCGGATCACGTGACGCGGCCGCGCGCCGCGGCGGCCTCCTCCGGCGGCAGGAACCGTCTCCCCGCGCCGCCCCCTCCGCTTCGCGGGACCGGACCGCTTGCCCCCTCGCTTAACCGGTAGGGGGGGCCCCTCCCACTCGACACACACCCCCGCCCCCCCGCGGGACCCGCACGCGCGACCCCGTTCGGCCGCCAGACCCCTCCCTCCGATCCGTCCCCGGCGCGCTCCTCAGCGCGACTGAGCCGCGAGCGCCCGGGAGCCGCCTTATATAGCCTCGCCCCCTCCCTCCCCCCGCCGCGGGGAGGCCAGGGCCAGGCGGCAGGGGTGAGCACGCACGGGAGGAGGCGTGGTCACGCACTGGAGGGGGCGTGGTCACGCCTGAGACGGAAGCGGTGGCGGGCGGGAGGGAGGAAAGAGGACTGAACCAAGTGCAAAAGCGGGGAGGGGGGGCAAAGCCCGCTGTTGTGTGAGACCCTCCATGTGAACTTTGAGGAGGGGATTTTTTTCCCCCCCGTTTACTCGTAAAGGAAGGGCTTGGTACGTCCCGGAATGACCCATCAGCCCCGTCTTTTAACTAAAATAACAAACCAAAACAAATCTCCCCCTCTCCGGTTGTAATGGTACGTGCTCATGACTAATTAACCGCTTCTATGAATGATTCATGAGGGCAAGTGAATATGTATGAGTCAAAAGGCGGGGCCGGCCGGAAAAGGCCGGAGATGGCCGAGCGCTGCGCCAGCCGGGGAGCCCGCCCGCCCGGCATGGGAGCGAAGTCGAGGCTCGGAGGGCGGCGGCGCGGGGGGAGGGGTTCGAACGCTCCGTGCGCGGCCCTGCGGAGCCAGGGGCCTCGCGTGAGCCGCCGGCCGGGGCAGGCGCCCCGTGGCCCGGACGCGCGGGCTGGGAAAGGCCGCGGCTTGGGCCTGCGCCCGGAGCCAAATCCCAGCGCGGGCCCCGGGGGGATCTGGGGGCGCTGCCCGGTTAGGGGCCGGGGGGGGATCTGGGGGCGCCGGGGGGGGCGCTGCCCGGTTAGGGGCCGGGGGGGATCTGGGGGCGCCGGAGGGGGCCCTGCCCGGTTAGGGGCCGGGGGGGATCTGGGGGCGCCGGGGGGGGCGCTGCCCGGTTAGGGGCCGGGGGGGATCTGGGGGCGCCGGAGGGGGCCCTGCCCGGTTAGGGGCCGGGGGGGGATCTGGGGGGCGGGGGGGGGCGCTGCCCGGTTAGGGGCCGGGGGGGATCTGGGGGTGCCGGGGGGGGGCGCTGCCCGGTTAGGAGCCGGGGGGGGCGGTCCCCGGTTAGGGGCCGGGGGGATCTGGAGGTGCCGGGGGGGGCGCTGCCCGGTTAGGGGCCGGGGCGGATCTGGGGGGCGGGGGGGGCGCTGCCCGGTTAGGGGCCGGGGCGGATCTGGGGGGCTGGGGGGGGCGCTGCCCGGTTAGGGGCCGGGGGGGATCTGGAGGTGCCGGGGGGGGCGCTGCCCGGTTAGGGGCTGGGGGGGATCTGCGGGGGGCGCTGCCCGGTTAGGGGCCGGGGCGGATCTGGGGGGCGGGGGGGGGCGCTGCCCGGTTAGGGGCTGGGGGGGATCTGGAGGTGCCGGGGGGGGCGCTGCCCGGTTAGGGGCTGGGGGGGATCTGCGGGGCAGGGGGGGGCGCTGCCCGGTTAGGGGCCGGGGGGGATCTGGAGGTGCCGGGGGGGGCGCTGCCCGGTTAGGGGCTGGGGGGGATCTGGGGGGGCGCTGCCCGGTTAGGGGCCGGGGCGGATCTGGGGGGCGGGGGGGGGCGCTGCCCGGTTAGGGGCCGGGGGGGATCTGGAGGTGCCGGGGGGGGCGCTGCCCGGTTAGGGGCTGGGGGGGATCTGGGGGGGCGCTGCCCGGTTAGGGGCCGGGGCGGATCTGGGGGGCGGGGGGGGCGCTGCCCGGTTAGGGGCCGGGGAATCTGGGGGCGATCGCGCCGGCTCAGCGTCCCTGGGCCCAGCGTGGAGCTGCGGGTCGCGGGTGTCTCTCTCCGGCCGCCTCGCAGATCCAGGTCACTTTCAGCCCGTCCCCGAAAGCCTCGTCCCCTCCCCGGGGGAAACTGAGGCACGCCGGGGCTTCCGAGAAAGAGGACAGACGGTTCCGCACCCCAGCAGGGGGAATTTGGCACGGTCACGGGGGAAGTACAGTGAGCGGCAGGGAGGCGCAGATGCCAGGACAGGTGCCAGCTGGGTCCCCCCCAGCGGGCATCTCGAGTAGGGGGAGGGTACGATCCAGGACCCCCAAGTCAGAGCCCCTCCGCTGGAGGGTCCCCGGTTCAGAGCCTGGCTGTGCCTTCAGCTCCTGCCGTTGGGCACTAGATGGCACCAGCGCGTGTTGAAATCCATTGGGCCCATAACCCCTGTGCCCCATTCCTCGCCCCCCTGCGCCAGCCAGTCCCTGCCCTGGGGCCAGAGGGGAGCTGGTGCCCCCTAGAGGGGACCAGCCCCATTCCCCACCCCCTCCGAGCCAGCCAGTCCCCCCCCCCGGGGCTGGAGGGGAGCCGGCGCCCCCTAGAGGGGACAGGCCCCGTGCCCCATTCCCTGCCCCCCGGAGCCAGCCAGTCCGGCTCTGTGTCCCTTGAGTGACGGGCCCGAGGGGGTCCGTACAAAGCCCGGCTGGTGGGTGCGTGTATCTGGGTGACTCTATTAGCATTCGAATGAGGAGCTTGAGCTGGGCCGGAGGGGGGGGCCCCAGCGGGTCTGGATGGGGGTCGCTCTAAGGCCTCCTGCCTGCTAATAACCCCCCCCCCCCCAAGCTGGGGTAACGAAGGAATGGAAGTGTCCTGATGAGCGGAGATTAAATAAAGCCGGAATCACCCCCCCTCCCTCGTCCGCCTGGCCTTTCTGCGTCTCTGGTAAGATCCCTGGCTCTGACTCCCCTCCCGGAGCTGGGGAGAGAACCCAGGAGTCCTGGCTCCCAGCCCCCCCTGCTCTAACCACCAGCCCCAACTCCCCTCCCAGAGCTGGGGAGAGAACCCAGGAGTCCTGGCTCCCAGCTCCCTCTGCTCTAACCACCAGCCCCCACTCCCCTCCCAGAGCCCGAGAGAGAACCCAGGAGTCCTGACATGCTCCTCCTCCCGCCCCAAATGAGAAGAGTTTATGATGAGCATGGCGGGAGGGCTGCCCAGACCCTCCTGACGGAGATCGGGTCCCCTTCGCGCCAGGTGCTGCCCAGACCCCCCCCCCCCCCCCCGACGGAGATCGGGGCCATTCAGGGAGTCGCTATGTTACACCCACGGGGCAGTTCTGCTGCCAGGCGTCAACTTCTGCCCCCAGCCAAGTACAGCTGCTCAGAGAGGGGCTTGGCTCTGTGTGACCCCCCCCATTCTCCCCCCCGGTTTTCCCACTCCCCCCCCCCAATCACCGTGGCTGGAAACGCAGGGGCGGGGCGGCCTCGAAGGTACCACGCTGAAAACACCCGAGCCCACGCGGGGGTCCCCTGCTCCCTTTTGGCCCATGCCCCACCTTAAACCTCATGCTTCAGGGCTGCAACGGCCAAGGGTCAGGAAGGGATCCAAGGGGCGGGACAGTTATCCGCCGGTGGGGCATTTACAGCTTCAAGGGGGGCTATTTAGGGTGGCCAAGACAGCCCTACCCGCCCCGGGGAACACCTGAACCGAGCGGCCCTCCATGCTCATCCTCAGACATCCACGTTTTATTTCTGACTCTGGGCAAGAACTGTCGGGGAAGAGCTCTGGGAAGCCAAAGCCTGGCATGTCCAGCGGGCCCCGGGGCGGGTGGGGCTGGTCCCTCCCGTCCGCGCTGCAGGGGAAGGGTCTGCACCTGGCGTGCGTGTCCACACCAGGAGGTGGGTGCTGTGCCAGTCCCAGCTCGACCTGGTACATGGGGATCTCCTCCGGGTGTGTCCATGGCGTGGAGGGTCCCAGCTGAGCCCGGTACATGGGGATCTCCTCCAGGTGTGTCTATGGGGTAGAAGATCCCAGCCGGGCCTGGTACATGGGGATCTCCTCCAGGTGTGTCTATAGGCCAGAGAGTCCCTGCCGGGCCTGGTGCATGGGGGTCTCCTCCAGGTGTGTCTATGGGGCAGAGGGTCCCAGCTCGGCCTGGTACATGGGGATCTCCAGGTGTATCATGGGGCAGAAGATTCCAGGGCCTGGTACATGGGGGTCTCCTCCAGGTGTGTCTATGGGGCGGAGGGTCCCAGCCGGGCCTGGTACATGGGGGTTTCCTCCAGGTGTATCATGGGGTGGAAGGTCCCAGCTGGGCCTGGTACATGGAGATCTGCTCCAGGTGTGTCCATGGGGCAGCGGGTCCCAGCCGGGCCTGTTACATGGGGATCTCCTCCAGGTGTGTCTACGGGGTGGTGGGTCCCAGCTGGGCCTGGTACATGGGGATCTCCTTCAGGTGTATCATGGGGCGGAAGGTCCCAGCTGGGCCTGGTACATGGGGGTCTCCTCCGGGTGTGTCCATGGGGCGGAAGGTCCTAGCCCAGCCTGGTACGTGGGGGTCCCCTCCAGGTGTATCATGGGGCGGAAGGTCCCAGCCGGGCCTGGTACACGGGGGTCTCCTCCGGGTGTGTCCATGAGGCGGGAGGTCCTAGCCCAGCCTGGTATGTGGGGGTCTCCTCCAGGTGTGTCCACGGGGTGGAGGAGTCCCTGGCGTGTAGACGTCCCTCAGCAGAGCGTCCCTACGCCAGCTGCCCGTCCGGGCTGTCACCCTTCCTCCTCCTTCTCGTCCTCCTCCTCCTCTTCCTCCTCCTCCTCCCGCGGGTGGCAGCTGACGTTCTGGGCCGCGATGATGGAGATGCTGCCCAGGATGACGCCCGCCCCCATGACGTCGAAGGGCGTCACGGTCTCCCGCAGGACGTAGTGCTGCACGGCCAGCGTCACCACCACCTCGGAGTGCAGCACCGCGCACACCAGGGCCGGGTGCGCCAGGGTGACGGCGTGGCTGGCGCACAGGAAGGAGACCACGGCCAGCACCCCGATGGCCACGGTGCAGCTCCAGGTGAGCGGCTCGGCCGGCAGCACCGGCTCCTGCAGCAGGAACATGGCCGGGGCGCACACCAGGCCCCCCAGCGCCCCGAAGGCGAAGGCGGCCGTGGGCAGCTTGGCCGGGAAATCCAAGGCCCGGAAGATGGCCAAGCCCAAGGCCAAGGCCACGCCACCCAGGCAGGCCAAGGCGTAGCCGAAGGCGTCGGCCAGCCGGGTGCTGGGGTCCAGGCTGAGCAGATCCGGCACCACCATGATGAGCAGGCCCAGGGTGCTGCCCAGGAGGCCGAACCAGTCGTAGCCGGTCAGGGGCCGGCTCTCCACGCACAGTGCCAGCAGGGCCGAGCCCAGGGTGGAGGAGCCCTTGCGGACGGTGGCGGCGTTGGCGCTGGGCACGGCCACAAAGGAGCTGTAGGCGCAGGCCACGGAGAGGACGTTGGCGGCGGCGTGCAGGAGCAGGCGGTGGCGGCCCGGGGCGGGCCCCAGCAGCGGGGCCCGGCCGCAGCGGAGCCGGCAGGCGAAGGCCAGGTGGAAGAGGCAACGGACCAGCAGGATCTCCAGCGAGGGGATGGCAGAGGCCTCGTGGGCCATGCGGGTGAAGGGGGCCACGAAGCCGGCCGGCACCCCGCCCCCCAGCAGGGCCACCAGCAGCCCCTTCATGCTCTCCGAGACGCGGTACCGGCGCCAGGGGGCCCAGCGGGCCGGGGCGGCCGGGGCCGGGGAGCAGGGGCGGGAGGAGCGCAGCAGGGCGGCCAGGGGCCAGGACGGCGTGGGCGGGGCGCTGGGGGGCCGCATGGCGTCAGGGCAGGCGGGGGGCAGCGCTCACACCGCAGCCTAGGGGAGAGAGGGGGGGCAGGTGAAGGGGGCACCGGCAGGACACGCCCCCCGCCCCCGTGACCGTCTACGGCATCCCCCCACCTACCCCCGTCTGTCCGTCCCCATCTACCACCTTCCGTCCATCTGTCCATCCGTCCCCATCTACCCTGTCCATCCGTCTGTCCATCCGTCCCCATCTACCCCGTCCGTCCATCTGTCCATCCGTCCCCATCTACCCCCCTGTCTCCCCCCATCTACCACCATCCATCTGTCTGTCCATCCGTCCCCATCTACCCTGTCCGGCCGTCTGTCCATCCGTCCCCATCTACCCTGTCCATCCGTCCTCATCTACCCCATCCGTCCATCTGTCCATCCGTCCCCATCTACCCCCCTGTCTCCCCCCATCTACCACCATCCATCTGTCTGTCCATCCGTCCCCATCTACCCTGTCCGGCCGTCTGTCCATCCGTCCCCATCTACCCCCCCCGTCTCCCCGCATCTACCACCATCCGGCCGTCTGTCCATCCGTCCCCGTCTACCCCGTCCAGCCCCCTCCATCTACCACCGGCCGTCTGTCTGTCCATCCGTTCCCATCTACCCCATCCGGCCGTCTGTCCGTCCGTCCCCATCTACCCTGTCTGGCCGTCTGTCCATCCGTCCCCATCTACCCCCCCCGTCTCCCCGCATCTACCACCATCCGGCCGTCTGTCCATCCGTCCCCGTCTACCCCGTCCAGCCCCCTCCATCTACCACCGGCTGTCTGTCTGTACATCTGTCCCCATCTACCCCGTCCGGCCGTCTGTCCATCCGTCCCCATCTACCCCCCCCCGTCTCCCCCCATCTACCACCATCCGGCCATCTGTCCATCCGTCCCCGTCTACCCCGTCCAGCCCCCTCCATCTACCACCGGTTGTCTGTCTGTCCATCTGTCCCCATCTACCCCGTCCGGCCGTCTGTCCATCCGTCCCCATCTACCCCCCCGTCTCCCCCCATCTACCACCATCCGTCTGTCTGTCCATCCGTCCCCATCTACCCCGTCCGTCCGTCTGTCCATCCGTCCCCATCTACCCCCCCGTCTCCCCCCATCTACCACCATCCGTCTGTCTGTCCATCTGTCCCCATCTACCCCGTCCGTCCGTCTGTCCATCCGTCCCCATCTACCCCCCCCGTCTCCCCCCATCTACCACCATCCGGCCGTCTGTCCATCCGTCCCCGTCTACCCCGTCCAGCCCCCTCCATCTACCCCCATCTACCACCGTCCATCTGTCTGTCCGTCCGTCCGTCCCCATCTACCCCGTCCATCCGTCCCCATCTACTCCCATCTACCACCGTCCGTCCGTCTGTCCATCCATCCCCATCTACCCCGTCTGTCCCCCAATCTATCCCTGCCCATCCGTCTGTCCATCCGACCCTATCTACCACCGTCCGTCTATCTGTCCATCCGTCCCAATCTACCCCCATCTACCCCGTCTGTCCGTCCCCATCTACCCCCATCTGTCTGTCCATCCGTCCCCATCTACCCCGTCCGTCCACCCCCGTCTACCCCCGTCTACCCCCATCTACCACCATCCGTCTGTCTGTCCGTCCGTCCCGATCTACCCTGTCCGTCCGTCCCAATCTACCCCCATCTACCACCGTCCGTCTGTCTGTCCATCCATCCCCATCTACCCCATCCATCCGTCTGTCCATCCCCCCATCTACCCCGTCCATCCCCCGCATCTACGACCGTCCGTCCGTCCGTCTATCCGTCCCCATCTACCCCGTCCGTCTGTCTGTCCGTCCGTCCCCATCTACCCCGTCCGTCCGTCTCTCCGTCCCCACCTACACCCATCCGTCCGTCCGTCTGTCCCCATCTACCTCCATCCACCCCATCTACCCCCGTCCGTCCGTCCCCCTCTACCCCCATCCACCCCATCCGTCCGTCCCCATCTATCCCGTCCTTCTGTCCGTCGCCATCTACCCCCATCCGTCCGTCTGTCTGTCCACCCGTCCCCATCTACCCCCATTTACCACCGTCTGTCTGTCCACCCGTCCCCATCTACCCCCATGTACCCCGTCCATCTGTCCATCCCCATCTACCCCTGTCCATCCGTCTGTCCATCCCCATCTACCCCCATCCACCCCATCCGTCCGTCCCCATCTACCACTGTCCGTCCGTCCCCATCTATCCTGTCCGTCCGTCTCTCCATCCCCACCTACACCCGTCCGTCTGTCTGTCTGTCCCCATCTACCTCCATCCACCCCATCTACCCTGTCCATCCATCTGTCTGTCCCCATCTACCCCGTCCATCCGTCCCCATCTACCCCGTCCATCCGTCCCCATCTACCCCCGTCCATCCGTCCGCATCTACCCCTGTGCATCCATCTGTCCGTCCCCATCTACCCCCATCCGTCTGTCTGTCCGTCCGTCCCCATCTACCCCATCCCTCTGTCCATCCACCCCATCTGTCTGTCCCCACCTACCCCTATCCGTCTGTCTGTCCGTCCGCACCTACCCCCATCCACCCTATCTACCCCCGTCCATCCATCTGTCCATCCCCATCTACCTCGTCTGTCCGTCCCCATCCACCCCATCTACCCTGTCCATCCACCTGTCTGTCCCCATCCACCCCATCCCTCTGTCCATCCACCCCGTCCATCTGTCCGTCCATTCCCATCTACCCCCATCCACCCGGTCCGTCCATCCCCATCCACCCCGTCCGTCATAGAATCATAGAATATCAGGGTTGGAAGGGACCTCAGGAGGTGTCTAGTCCAACCCCCTGCTCAAAGCAGGACCAATCCCCAATTTTTGCCCCAGATCCCAAACAGCCCCCTCAAGGATTGAACTCACAACCCTGGGTTTATCAGCTTTAGCAAAGCTCAAACCACTGAGCTATCCCACCCCCGCAATCTACCCTGTCCATCCTTATCTACCCTGTCCATCCATCTGTCCATCCCCATCCACCCCCTCCGACCGTCTGTCCCCGTCTACCCCCATCCACCCCGTTCGTCTGTCCTCGTCTTCCCCATCCGTCTGTCCGTCCGTCCCCATCTACCCCATCTGTCCGTTCCCATCTACGCCATCCCTCTGTCCATCCCCCCATCCCTCAGTCTGTCCATCCCCATCTACCCCATCCACCCGGTCCATCTGTCTGTCCATCCCCATCCACCCCATCCGTCCATCCCCATACTTCTGTCCGTCCGTCCCCATCTACGCCCATCTATTCCGTCCCTCTGTCCATCCACCCCATCCGTCCGTCCCCATCTACCCCATCCACCCCGTCTGTCCATCCCCATTTACCCCATCCCTCTGTCCATCCACTCAGTCTGTCTGTCCATCCCCATCTACCCCATCTGTCCGTTCCCATCTACGCCATCCCTCTGTCCATCCCCCCATCCCTCAGTCTGTCCATCCCCATCTACCCCATCCACCCGGTCCATCTGTCTGTCCATCCCCATCCACCCCGTCCGTCCATCCCCATACTTCCGTCCATCCGTCCCCATCTACCCCATCCATCCACCCCGTCCGTCTGTCCATTAATCCATTCACCCCATCTACTCCCATCCATCCATCGCGTCCGTCCATCCCCATCTACTCCATCCATCCATCCCTCTGTCCTTCCATCCACCCCATCTACCCCCATCCACCTTGTCTATCTGTCCTTTCAACCACCCCAACTACCCCCTCCGTCCACACCATCTGTCCGTCCCCATCTACCCCCCTCCATCTGTCCCCCTGTCCTTCCATTCACCCCGTCCGTCCGCATCTATCCCCCTCCATCCGTCCCTCTGTCCTTTCATCCACCCTGTCCTTCTGTCTTTCCCCATCTACCCTCATCAATCCCCCCCATCCGTCCATCCCCATCTACCCCCTCCATCCGTCTGTCCGTCCAGCCTCACACGCCTCCCATCCGGTCCCCTACACGGCCCTGCCTCCGTCTGTCCGTCCAGCCGCCCGCGCCTCCCATCCTACCCCAGAGTCTTTCTATTCCCTGTACAGGTCAGCTGTAACCCCCCAGCCCCCACTCCCCCCCCAGAGCTGGGGAGAGAACCCAGGAGTCCTGGCTCCCAGGCCCCCCGTTGTAACCACTCGATCTCTCTCCCTTCTCCATGCCATACTCAGAGCCAGCCATGTCGGGGTCCCCCGTCCTCACCTCCGGCCTCGGTCTGGGGTGGGGTGGGGGGCTGACTCCTCCCCCCACCGTTGGTGTGCGAATCTCCCCACGGGCAGGTCCTGCAGCAACTGCTCAGCTCCCCGGGGATTATGATGTCACTCACACGGCTCTATGACATCACCACCACAGCAGATGATGTCATGCCCCCCCCTCCAGCCCCCAGCTGGGCTCATTGCTACGGGGGTGGGATTTGGAGGGACTGGCTGAGCCATGAGAGGAGGTGTGCGGGGGGTGTGTACACACACACACACACACACACACACACACGTGCAACCTGGGGTGTGTGTGTGGGAGATATGGGCCAGTGTGTTGTGAGTGTGCAATCTGGGCCTGTGGGAGATCTGGGGGGATATCATCTAGGCGTCTGTAATGTTACTGGGTGATTTGGGTCTGTGTGGGCGTGCGAGATTTGTGTGTGTGTGTGTGTGTGTGTGTGCGCATGGGTGTGTGAGAGATGGATCCAGGCCTCTGGGGGTGTGTGTGTGCACATGCGTGTGAGAGATGGATCCAGGCCTGTGCGTGTGTGTGTGTGAGTGAGAGAGAGAGAGAGATGGATCCAGGCCTCTGTGTATGAGACAGAGATTTGTGTGTGTGTGTGTGTGTGTGTGTGAGTGTGAAAGAGAGAGAGAGAGAGACAGACAGAGAGTAAAGTGTCTGTATGTATATGGTTGTATATATGATGGGGTCATGGGGGGTGCGATTTAGGCGTGTGTGTGTAAGAGAGAGAGAGAGATCTAGGCCTGTGTGTGTGTGTGCGCACGCGTGATATCTAGGCCTCTGTGTGTATGTGATATCCAGGCTACTCTGTGTGTGTGTGTAATCTAGGCCTCTGTGTGTGTATGTGATATCTAGGCCTGTGTGCGCGCAATCTAGGCATGTGTGTGTGATATAGGCCTCTCTCTCTCTGTATATCTAGGCCTGTGTGTGTGTGTGATCTTGGCCTGTTTATGTGTGTGTGTGTAATCCAGGCCTCTGTGTGTGTATGTGATATCCAGGCCAGTGTGTGTGTGCGTGTGTGTATGAGTGCAATCTAGGCCTCTGTGTGTGTATGTGTGCAATATAAGCCTGTGTGTACACAATCTAGGCCTCTCTGTGTGTGAGCTAGGCCTGTGTGTGTATGTGTGATCTAGGCCTGTGTCCTTGTCTAGGCCTTTGTGTTTCCAATACCTCGGCCTCTGTCTGTGCAGGGGTGAGCTATTTAGGCTTGCGTGAGAGAGAAATCTGGGCATGTGTGTGTGAGATCTTGTGTGTGTATCTGATACCTAGGCCTTTGTGTGTCTGTGAGTGAGATATCTAGGCCTGTGTGTGTGTTAGGCCTCTGTGTGTGTGCAAGTTGGGGTGTGTGTGTGTGTTTGTGTGTGTGTGTGTGTGTGAGCTAGGCCTCTGTGTTAGTCTAGGCCGTTGTGTTTCTGATACCTAGGCCTCTGTGTTGTGTGATGACATATTTAGGCCTGTGCGTGAGAAAAAATGGTGTGGGGGTGTGTGTGTGAGAGAGAGATAGAAAGACACACACACACACAGAGTTCTGGGCCTCTGTGTGATCTAGGCCTTTTTGTGCCTGGGTGTGTGTGTGTGATTTGTGCCTGTATATGAGAGAAATCTAGGCGTGTGTGTGTGTCTGTGTGTGAGAGAGAGAGCTCTAGGCCTCTGTGTGTGATTTGTGCCTGTACGTGAGGTGTGTGTGTGTGAGAGAGAGAGATCTAGGCCTGTGTGCATGTGCAATCTAGGCGTGTGTGTGTGTGCGCACAAAACAGAGAGATCTAGGCCTCTGTGTGTAGGATTTAGGCTGTGTTTGTGTGTGAGAGAGAGAGAGAGACACACACACACACACAGAGTTCTAGGCCTGTGTCATCTAGGCCTTTCTGTGCCTGTGTGTGTGTGTGTGTATCTGATATCTAGGTCTTGGTGTGTTTGTGAGTGAGATATCTAGGTGTGTGTGTATGTCTTAGGCCTCTGTGTGTGTGCAAACTGGTGTGTATGTGTGTGATCTAGGCCTCTGTGAGAGCTAGGCCTCTGTGTTTGTCTAGGCCCTTGTGTTTCTGATACCCAGGCCTCTGTGTTGTGTGGTGGCATATTTAGGCCTGTGCGTGAGAAAAATTGGTGTGTGTGTATATGTGTGTGTGTGTGTGAGAGAGAAAGAGACTCACCCACACACACACAGTTCTAGGCCTCTGTGTGATCTAGGCCTTTTTGTGTCTCTGTGTGTGTGTGATTTGTGCCTGTATATGAGAGAGATCTAGACGTGTGTGTGTGTGTCTGTGTGTGAGAGAGAGAGCTCTAGGCTCTGTGTGTGTGATTTGTGCCTGTGAGATGTAGGCGTGTGTGTGTGTGAGAGATCTAGGCCTGTGTGTATGTGTGATCTAGGCATGTGCGTGCGTGCACAAGACAGAGAGATGTAGGCCTGTGTGTGCATGACAGAGAGAGATCTAGGCCTGTGTGCGTAGGATTTAGGCTGTGTGTGTGAGAGAGAGAGAGAGACACACACACACACACAGAGTTCTAGGCCTGTGTCATCTAGGCCTTTCTGTGCCTGTGTGTGTGTATCTGATATCTAGGCCTTTGTGTGTCTGTGAGATATCTAGGCGTGTGTGTGTATGTGTTAGGCCTCTGTGTGTGTGCAAGTTGGTGTGTGTGTGTGTGTGTGTGTGAGCTAGGCCTCTGTGAGAGCTAGGCCTCTTTGTTAGTCTAGGCCGTTGTGTTTCTGATACCTAGGCCTCTGTGTTTTGTGATGACATATTTAGGCCTGTGTGTGAGAAAAATTGGTGTGTGTGTGAGAGAGAGAGAGAGAGACACACACACACACAGAGTTCTCGGCCTCTGTGTGTGATCTAGGCCTTTCTGTGCCTCTGTGTGTGTGTGTGTATCGAATATCTAGGCCTTTGTGTGTCTGAGTGACATATCTAGGCCTCTGTGTGTGACACACACACACAGTTCTAGGCCTTTCTGTACCTGTGTGTGTGAGAGATCTAGGTGTGTGTGTGAGAGAGAGAGATTTAAGCCTGTGTGTGTGTGTGTGTGAGAGAGAGAGAGAGCTGGGCCTGTACCTTTGTGTGTGCCTGATATGTAGGCCTGCATGTGTGTTAGATTTGCGGGGGGGTTGGACGTGTGATCTAAACCTGTGTACGTGAGACAGAAGAAGATAGTGCAAGGCCTGTGTGTGAGATCTAGCCCCCTTTGGATGTGTGTTTAGCTCACATACATACCAACACACACAAGGAGGCCTCTGCGAGTGTGAGCCAGGCTGCTGTGTGTGCGCGCATGTGCTATCCAGACTGGTGTGTGTGCGCGTGTGTAATCCAGCCCTCTGTATGTGTCTGTGTGCACTTGTGATCCAGGCCTTTGTGTATATTTGATGGTGTGTGCACACGATCCAGGCGTGTGTGTGCCCCCACACATGATCCAGGCCTGTGTGTGTGCATGCATGTGCAATCCAGACCCATGTGTGTCGGTGTGCACACACACGCAATCCAGACCTGTGTGAATGCGCGTGCAATCCAGGTCTCTGTGTGTGAATGTGCACAATGCAGGCAGGTGTCTGTGGGCACACGCTTGTGATCCAGGCCTCTGTGTGTGTGTGTACACCCACATGTGATCCAGGCCCATGTGTATTTGTGTGCGCATGTGATCCAGGCCCATGTGTGTCTGTGCATGTGTGTGTTATCCAGGCCTCTGTGTGTGTGTGTATGTGTGTGATCTAGGCATGTGTGTGTGTATGCACAATTCAGTCCCATGTGCGTGCGTGTGTGTGTGTCTTGGGATGTGTGTATGTGTCGGGCTGTGACGGAGGCTGGGCTCTGTGTGTATGTTTGTGTGTGTGTTGGGGTGTGATGCGGGCCGGGCTCTGTGTGTGTGTGTGAGACGCAGGCCGGGCTGTGTGTGTCTCTGTGTGTGTGTCAGTGTGTGTGTGTGTGTGTCGGGGTGTGATGCAGGCCGGGCTCTGTGTGTGTGTGTCAGGGTGTGTGTGTGTGTGTGTGTCTGTGTCTGTGTGTCTCTCTGTGTCTGTGTGTCTTGGGGTGTGTGTCTCGGGGTCTGTGTGGGTGTGTGTCTGTATCGGGGTCTGTGTCTTGGGGTGTGTCTGTGTCCGGGGTGTGTGTGTGTGTGTGTGTGTGTGTGTGTGTGTGTCAGGGTGTGACACAGGCTGGGCTGTGTGTCGGGGTGTGTGTGTGTGTCAGGGTGTGACACAGGCTGGGTTGTGTGTCGGGGTGTGTGTGTGTGTCTCAGGGTGTGTGTGTGTGTCAGGGTGTGACGCAGGCCGGGCTCTGTGTGTGTGTCGGTGTGTGTGTGTGTGTCTGTGTCTCGGTGTGCGTGTGTGTGTGTCGGGGAGTGACGCAGGCCGGGCGCTGTGTGTGTGTGTGTCGGGGTGTGTGTGTGTGTGTGTGTGTGTGTGTCGGGGTGTGACGCAGGCCGGGCGGTGTGTGTGTGTGTGTCGGGGTGTGACGCAGGCCGGGCGGTGTGTGTGTGTGTCGGGGGGGGTGTGTGTGTGTCGGGGTGTGACGCAGGCCGGGCGGTGTGTGTGTGTGTCGGGGTGTGTGTCTGTGTCGGGGTGTGACGCAGGCCGGGCGGTGTGTGTGTGTGTCGGGGTGTGTGTGTGTCGGGGTGTGACGCAGGCCGGGCTGTGTGTGTGTGTCGGGGTGTGTGTGTGTGTCGGGGTGTGACGCAGGCCGAGCGGTGTGTGTGTGTGTCGGGGTGTGTGTGTGTGTGTGTGTCGGGGTGTGACGCAGGCCGGGCGGTGTGTGTGTGTGTGTCGGGGTGTGACGCAGGCCGGGCTGTGTGTGTGTGTAGGGGTGTGTGTGTGTGTGTGTGTGTCGGGGTGTGACGCAGGCCGGGCGGTGTGTGTGTGTGTCGGGGTGTGTGTGTGTGTGTTGGGGTGTGACGCAGGCCGGGCGGTGTGTGTGTGTGTCGGGGTGTGTGTGTGTGTGTCGGGGTGTGACGCAGGCCGGGCGGTGTGTGTGTGTGTCGGGGTGTGTGTGTGTCGGGGTGTGACGCAGGCCGGGCTGTGTGTGTGTGTCGGGGTGTGTGTGTGTGTCGGGGTGTGACGCAGGCCGGGCGGTGTGTGTGTGTGTGTGTGGGGTGTGTGTGTGTCGGGGTGTGACGCAGGCCGGGCGGTGTGTGTGTGTGTCGGGGTGTGTCGGGGTGTGTCTGTGTCGGGGTGTGACGCAGGCCGGGCGGTGTGTGTGTGTGTGTCGGGGTGTGACGCAGGCCGGGCGGTGTGTGTGTGTGTCGGGGTGTGTGTGTGTGTGTCGGGGTGTGACGCAGGCCGGGCGGTGTGTGTGTGTGTCGGGGTGTGTGTGTGTCGGGGTGTGACGCAGGCCGGGCTGTGTGTGTGTGTCGGGGTGTGTGTGTGTGTCGGGGTGTGACGCAGGCCGGGCGGTGTGTGTGTGTGTCGGGGTGTGTGTGTGTGTGTCGGGGTGTGACGCAGGCCGGGCGGTGTGTGTGTGTGTCGGGGTGTGTGTGTGTGTCGGGGTGTGACGCAGGCCGGGCGGTGTCTGTGTGTGTGTCGGGGTGTGTGTGTGTGTCGGGGTGTGACGCAGGCCGGGCGGTGTGTGTGTGTGTGTGGGGTGTGTGTGTGTCGGGGTGTGACACAGGCCGGGCGGTGTGTGTGTGTGTAGGGGTGTGTCGGGGTGTGTGTGTGTCGGGGTGTGACGCAGGCCGGGCGGTGTGTGTGTGTGTCGGGGTGTGTGTGTGTGTGTCCGGGTGTGACGCAGGCCGGGCGGTGTGTGTGTGTGTGTCGGGGTGTGACACAGGCCGGGCGGTGTGTGTGTGTGTCGGGGTGTGTGTGTGTGTCGGGGTGTGACGCAGGCCGGGCGGTGTGTGTGTGTGTCGGGGTGTGTGTGTGTGTGTCGGGGTGTGACGCAGGCCGGGCGGTGTGTGTGTGTGTGTGGGGTGTGTGTGTGTCGGGGTGTGACGCAGGCCGGGCGGTGTGTGTGTGTGTCGGGGTGTGTGTGTGTGTGTCGGGGTGTGACGCAGGCCGGGCGGTGTGTGTGTGTGTGTCGGGGTGTGACGCAGGCCGGGCGGTGTGTGTGTGTGTGGGGTGTGTGTGTGTCGGGGTGTGACGCAGGCCGGGCGGTGTGTGTGTGTGTGTCGGGGTGTGACGCAGGCCGGGCGGTGTGTGTGTGTGTCGGGGTGTGTGTGTGTGTGTCGGGGTGTGACGCAGGCCGGGCTGTGTGTGTGTGTCGGGGTGTGACGCAGGCCGGGCGGTGTGTGTGTGTGTCGGGGTGTGACGCAGGCCGGGCGGTGTGTGTGTGTGTGTCGGGGTGTGACGCAGGCCGGGCGGTGTGTGTGTGTGTCGGGGTGTGTGTGTGTGTGTCGGGGTGTGACGCAGGCCGGGCTGTGTGTGTGTGTCGGGGTGTGTGTGTGTGTGTGTGTCGGGGTGTGATGCAGGCCGGGCGGTGTGTGTGTGTGTC
>NC_134261.1:2080146-2120146 GCF_965152275.1 Natator depressus | reverse complement strand
CAGGCCGGCGGTGTGTGTGTGTGTAGGGGTGTGTGTGTGTGTGTCGGGGTGTGACGCAGGCCGGGCGGTGTGTGTGTGTGTCGGGGTGTGTGTGTGTGTGTCGGGGTGTGACGCAGGCCGGCGGTGTGTGTGTGTGTCGGGGTGTGTGTGTGTGTGTGTCGGGGTGTGACGCAGGCCGGGCGGTGTGTGTGTGTGTGTCGGGGTGTGACGCAGGCCGGCGGTGTGTGTGTGTGTCGGGGTGTGTGTGTGTGTGTCGGGGTGTGACGCAGGCCGGGCGGTGTGTGTGTGTGTGTCGGGGTGTGACGCAGGCCGGGCGGTGTGTGTGTGTGTGTCGGGGTGTGACGCAGGCCGGCGGTGTGTGTGTGTGTCGGGGTGTGTGTGTGTGTGTCGGGGTGTGACGCAGGCCGGGCTGTGTGTGTGTGTCGGGGTGTGACGCAGGCCGGGCTGTGTGTGTGTGTGTGTCGGGGTGTGTGTGTGTGTGTCGGGGTGTGACGCAGGCTGGGCGGTGTGTGTGTGTGTGTGTCGGGGTGTGACGCAGGCCGGGCGGTGTGTGTGTGTGTCGGGGTGTGTGTGTGTGTGTCGGGGTGTGACGCAGGCCGGGCGGTGTGTGTGTGTGTCGGGGTGTGTGTGTGTGTGTCGGGGTGTGACGCAGGCCGGGCGGTGTGTGTGTGTGTCGGGGTGTGTGTGTGTGTGTCGGGGTGTGACGCAGGCCGGCGGTGTGTGTGTGTGTCGGGAGGGCGGGGCCGGGGGCTGATGTCAGCGGGCCGGGAGCGGAGCCTTCACACGCCAGCGGCGGGCGCGGGGCGGGACGGGCCGGGCCGGCGCCTCCATCTTGGGCTGCAGCGGCCGCGGGGAGCCAGGTACCGACCCCCCCGCGGGCCCCCCCGGCTCGCGCCCCCCCCCTGCGGCGCCCGGGGGCCCCCCCGCGCCCCCCCCACTTCCCGCCGCGGCCCGTCACCCCCCCGGGACCCCCCCCGCCCCCCCGCGTCCGTCGCCCCCCCGCGGCCACCCCGTCACCCCCCCCGGGCCCCCAGTGCCCCCCCGAACCGCCCCGCAACACCCCGCTCGATTCCCAGCCCCCGTCTTGCCCCCCGGGACCCTCCCGTGTCAGTCATCCCCCCCAGCCCCCCCGCGCCCCCCCCGCGCCCCTCTCCTCCTGGGGACCCCTGTGTCCCTCACCCCTCTGCGGGCCCCCCCCAGCGCCCGCCACCCCCCATTCCCCCCCCGCGACACCGCTCTCCCCCCGCATGACTCCCAGCACCCGTCACCCGCCCCCCCCGAGACCCCCCTGCACACCCCCGTCTCCCCCAGCACCCGTCACCCCCCTGCACACGCTGCTTCCCCCCCCCACCCCATCACTCTCGGAGCCTCCCCACTCCTCCCCCTGTCACCCCCCCCGCACCCCTCTGTTACACTTTGTCCCTTCCAGTACCCCTTGGACCCCCACCTCCCCCCGCCAGCGGGCGTGAGCAGCACTGCCCCCCTCCTCGGGCCCGACCCTGTTCCCCCCACACCCCGGTATCCCCCCGCCCCTCGCTTCCCTCTGCCGGCACACGTAGGCCTGGGACCCCCCCCGAGTCATTCCCCTACTTCCCCCCCAGCACCCCACGTCCCCCCCACTTCCCCCTGTCCTCCCAGATGTCCCCCCGCACCCCACGTCCCCCCCTATTTCCTCCTGTCACCCCTGACGTCCCCCCCCCGTGCCCCACGTCCCCCCCTGCTTCCCCCAGTGCCCCACGTCACCCTCCGTCACCCCCCTACTTCTCCCCAGCACCCCGTCACTCCCCGTCCGGCCCCGCAGGACTCCCCCCCAGCTACTCCCAGGGGTCCCAAAGAGGTCACTAGTGCGGGGGGGGGGGTCCCCCAGCTTGCCTCCCCCGTGGGAAAGTGCAGGGGGAGGTCAGGGCACTTGGGGATCCCCTGGCAGGGGCAAGGGGGTGTCCGGGCTGGGGAGGGCAGGGCAGGGCCCTGCCGGGGGAGGTTATGGGGTGTGTATGGAGACCAGTGGGGGGAGGATCCAGGCCAGTGCCCCCCTTGCACTCCCATGCCCACCCAATCACACCCCTCTCCCCCACTGTCACACCCCCCTCGCTGCTACCATCCCCTTCCTCCCCCCTGCTGTCGCGCCCCCCACTTCCCCACTGCCTCCCCCAGCCACACCCCCCGGTACATCCCCCTAAAGCAGCCCCCTGTATGCCCCGCTGCACCCCCTAATGCAGCCCCCTATACACTGCACCTACCTCAGTGCAACCCACCATAACCCTCAAAGCAACCCCCCCGGCAGCCACCCCCCACAAACCCCACTGCCCTCTTCCCTTCTAACTTCCCCGCTCCCCGATTCTCCCCCATACATCCTCCCCCGGCCCTGCTGGCCCCTCACGGGACCCCTTGTGCGCTGCCTCCCCCCCCGTACCCCCCACTGCACCTCTCCCATATCCCAGGTGCCCCCATAGCCTCCTGCAACCCCTCCCTTGTACCCCCACCCCGACTGTACCCCCTGCACCCCCAGTGCCTGCTACAACCGCTCCCTTGTACCCCCACCCCACTGTACCCCCTGCGCCCCCACTTCCACTGTGCCCCCCCCATACCCTCTCACCTTCGCACCATCCCCTCGTCGCCCTAATCCCCATCACACACACCTGGGGCAATGGCCGTGACCTACAACCCTCTCCCTCACACCCGCTTCGCCCCCACAAGGCACACCCGGCCCATGGGGTCATTTCCCACCCCCCACAAACACAGTCATTGCCTGCATCCCTCATGCCCCCCCACCCCATGGTCCTTCCCCACGCCGCTCACCGCCCCACACCGCTCACCCACACTGCTCACACACACCCCGTACCCACAACCCTCACTGCCCTACACCCTCACACGCACCTTTACCCTAACCGCTCACACCCCTTACTGCCCTATGCCCCCCTACACACCCCCTTCCCCTATACATACATCCTTCACCCTCACACCTTTCACCCCTCACACACACTCCGTACCCGCAACCCACACTGCTCACACACACCCCGTACCCTCACCTCCCTACACCCTCACGCACACCCCGTACCCACAACCCTCACCTCCCTACACCCTCACACGCACCTTTACCCTAACCGCTCACACCCCTTACTGCCCTATGCCCCCCTACACACCCCCTTCCCCTATACATACATCCTTCACCCTCACACCTTTCACCCCTCACACACACTCCATACCCACAACCCACACTTCTAACACACACCCCGTACCCTCACCTCCCTACACCCTCACGCACACCCCGTACCCACAACCCACGCTGCTCACGCACACCCCGTACCCACACCCCTCACCGCCCTACACCCTCACCCCCCTTTCACCTCGTACACACCCCCACCGCCCTACACCCCTCACGCACACCCCTTCACTCCCTTACGAAGGCCCCTCACCCCCCATTGCCCTGATGCATGTCCCTCCAACACAAACACAGCCGTCACGCACCCCCCCCTCGGCCCACTCCCCTCATGCGCACCCCATGGCCCGTTACACCCCTCCTCTCCGTGCATGGTGGATGGGTGGTGGGGGGCGAGGGGCGGCTCAAGCCAGGGCCTGGTGTTGTGGTTGTCCTTAGAAATTAATTGCTAACGGGCCCTTGTGACTCTGTGTGTGTGAGTGTGAGAGAGAGTGCGTCGCCATGTGTGTTTGTGCGTTGCTGGTCGTATGTATGACACACTGCCGTGTGTGTGCGCCGTGCTGTGTGTGTCTGGGCAGTACCGTGGACGGGCGTGCGGGTACGGTGCCGAGGGTGATCGTGTGTGTGGGGGGGCTGTGTGTGTCTGGGTGTGTGCGCGCGCCTGTGATTGTGTATGCATTGCCATGTCTGTGCAGTGTCGTGTGTGTAGTGCGTGTGTGTGTGATGCTTGCGGGTCCGTGCGGTGCTTGTGGGTCTGTGCGGTGCTGCGTGCTTGTGGGTCTGTGCGGTGCTGCATGTGTGTGTAATGCTTGTGGGTCTGTGCGGTGCTGCGTGTGCGCAGTGTCAAGTGTGAGTGTGTGTCTGTGGGGTGCCGGTTGTGTGCGCGTCTGTGGGGTGCCAAGTGTGATTGAATGTATGCAGTGCCGTGTGGGGTGCCGTGTTCTTGTGTGTCTGTGCAGTGCTGTGTGTGTGGCAACGGAGGGTGTGAGTTTGTGCGGTGCTGGTGTTCGTGCGCGCTGCGCTATGGGGCCTGGGAGGGCCAGGAAGCAGGACAAGGCCGGGGACCAGGGAGTAGGGCCGAGGACCGGGTGGGGGGGGGACCAGGGACCGGGCAGGTGGGGAGGGGTCAGAGGGTGCCAGGAGCCACATGGGGGTGGGGGACAGCTGGGGCAGGACTGAAGAGCAAGTGGGGCAGGGGGGTATATGGGACCAGTGGGGCGGGGGATATGGCTCCAGTCTGAGCAGCAGGGACATTTGGGCCCATCTGACTGCCCCCCCACCCCGGCCGGTCCCGTGTCCCCCCCCGCTGTGTATGTGTGTGTGGGGTTTCTTCTGAGGACAGGCGGTGTGTGTGGCGGGGTGTCAGAGAGAGGGGGGTGGTCTCCATTCCTCAGCACCCCTCTATTCCAACCCCCGGGCCCAGACACGGCTCCGGCCGCTGGCCAGGCAAGCCGGGGGGCCGGGGTGGGGGGCCCTGGATCTCTCTTTTGTCCACGGTCCCCTTTCCGCCCCCTTGGTCTCCTCCCGCTTCCATCCCCCTGCTCTGCCCCGGTCCCTATGATTCAGGCCTCCTGCGTTTCCCGTCTCCACGGAAAACAGCAGCCGAGTAGACCCCGCCACGGGGCCCCGTCCCCGCCTGGCTTCCCCCCGCGGCCTTGCCCGGCTCTGGCTGGTAGAGAGCAGGCCACGGATCCGCGATACCAGCCACGATCCCCCGCGGGTTCCGGGCGTGCGGGTCGGGAGGAGCGGGAAGGGCCGGCGTAAAATCCCCACAAAGAGCTTGGGACGATTTTCCCCCGCCCAGAAACTTTGTGAGAGCGGAGAATCAGGGGGACTTGTGAAAAATCATCCAAAAACGACCCGTCGCTGAGATGCGGCTGCCTCTGGGGCGGGCGGCTGGTTATACATGGACCCCACGACCAGCACTGATATGCAGCCACCTCTGGGGTAGGACAGCTGGCTATACACGGACCCCACGCCCAGCACTGAGATGCAGCCACCTCTGGGGCGGGCGGCTGGTTATACACGGACCCCACGCGCAGCACTGATGTGCAGCCACCTCTGGGGTGAGGCGGCTGTTTTATACCGGGATCCCTCGCACCGCACTGCAGCACCGGGCTCAGGGCTGACTGCCGGGGTAGGGGGGGAGAGTGCCCCCTGCTGAGCCCACCGCCGCTCTCCCTGCAGCACCCCGGGTCTCCCATCTTCTTCGTGATCCAGCTGCTCGCTGATGAATGGTGAGATCAGCCTGGATCCCCGGCCAGGGCCGGGGCGGCAGGCGGCCAAAAGAGAGGAGTTTAAGATATTCCAGATGTATGGGATGAGGAATGGCAGAGATTGGTTTTGTTTACAACATGTTTGAAAGTCACCCCAGTGTGAGGCTATCCTAGTGCAAAAGCAGTTCACAGGCGGCTCGTGAGCGCTTGATCTGTGTCGGTCGCGTGTGTGTGTGTCTCTCCCTTTGGGAGGGAGCATGTGTGCACGCGTGTGCAGGTTGGTGCTTGCGCGCGTGTGTTCGTGGGTGCGCCTTTACGTCTCTTCAGCGGGAGGGCAGATGGGAACGAGTGTGGATTTGCGCATGCACGCTGGGTGGGTTTGTGAACGAGTGTGTGTTTGTGGGTGTAGCGTGGGCGTGTACAATGTGAGTGTGTTTGGGCATGTGCTGTGGGTGTGCTTGTGAGTGTGTGTATGTGGATAAGTGTGCCTTTGTATAGTGGGCATGTGAATGGGTGTGTTTGTGAGTGAGGCTGTATTTGGGTGTGTACCATGTATGGGTGTGTTGGTGAATGTGTGCCCTGGTTTGTACAATGGGTATGCAAACAGGAGTGTTTGTCAGTGAGTGTATTTGTGTATGTACAACATGACCGAGTGTGAATGAGTGTATGTGTGTGTGTTTTACAGTGTACCTGTGAATAAGTGTGCAACTGTGTATTCAGTTGGTATGCTTGCAAGTAGGGTGAGTGTGTTTGAGTGTACAATGAATGTTTGTGTGTGAACGCCGTGGATGGGTGCGTGTGCGTGGTTGTCAGTGTATGGTGTCTGGGTGTGTACACTACAGGTGTGTATGCTTGTGAATGTATGTTCTGATGCGTTGGTGTGTACAGTGTAGTAACGTTGTGTTTGTGTGTCAAGAGTGTGCGTTTGTGTGGGTGTACAGCATAGAAATGAGTGTGTGTGTTTGTGTATTTGGAGTGTATGCAGTGTAGAGGTAATATGGGGTAGAGGTATTGAGTGTCTGTGTATAGAGAGGATTGGGAAGTGTGTGTATGATATAGGCCTACAAGTGTGTGTTGGTGAATTAGTGTGTGTCTGGGTGTGTTGGTGAGGGTGTGCATGTTACATGTGTACAGCGGGTGAGTCTCTTATTGTGTGTGATGCCACAGGAGTGTAAAGTCTTATTGAACTGTACTGTGTCCGATTGTCCGTGTTTGCTATGCTGTATCCCATGTGTTTATGTGACAACACGGGTGTGTGCCAACATCTCGGTGTGCCGCTGTGCGGTTGTGTACAGCATCAGTGGGTGTGGTGCTTGGCATGGGTCTGTCAGTACAGTGTGTGTGTGTGTGCGCGCGCACGGTGTAGGGGTTGTCTGTGCCGTGTGTGAGTGTACTCTGTGTGGGTGTGAGAGAGGAGATTTGCAGTTTGTGTTTGTACAGTGTGTTTATGGGAGGTTGTCTGTACAGTGTGTGTGTCTATGCACTGTGTATACTGTGTGTGTGTGTGATATCACACCCCTCCTTTTAAAAGGGGCATTTTGCTTGGAGAACATTTTTGTAGGGGCTGTTTCTTTAACGCAGGTCCCAGCTGGATCACGGGGTTGACATGGGAAGGGGCCTGGTGACGTCACAGCCAGTTCAGCCAACGAGTATCCAGGTGAGCCGAGTGCATCCCCTTGCTTGCATCCTATTGGCTCAGGCGGGGGTGTGATGCGGGTGACGGGCTGTCAGAATTCTGTCCTGGCCAGGTTAAAGGTCTTTCCCCTGCCAAGACCTGGGTTCTGGGGCCGTTACCCCAGCAACAGCGGGTGACACCCTCATCCCCAGAGAGCAGGTCTCCTCCCGCTGTTGGGGACGTCATAGGCTGTTGCCATGGGGACCGCCTGACCCTGCTCTCCGGTCCTGGCAGGTAGGTGAGGGAGGAAGCAGATCTGTCAGCCGCCTTGGCTGGAGCGGGGAAGGGAAGGGGAAAAACGGCAGTTTGGGGTTTCTATGGCAATGCGTAGTTTTAGGTAAAGGGTTTTGTTCCTGGGTCCATTCGATGGAGGGCTGGTTTCTGCAGCGAGGGGTTGACGTGGTCGGGAGAGATTTAACGGCCCCAGATTTCCAGCACCGCTGTGACGGGGATGCCCCCGATGCTGTCAGACTGTACTTGGCATGTACGCCTCATGTCCTGAGCCTGTATATCTCGTGTCCGCCCCCAACGACGTCAGACTGTATTCCTCATACACACCCCAGTCACATCATTCTGTACCTGACACACCCCCAATTATGTCAGACTGTGCCTGAACATACACCCCTATTACATCACACTGTACCTCTGAGAGACAGACCGATTACAGCAGACTGTACCTGACGTATACAGCGGTGACATCACACTGTACTCGACACATACAACTCAGTCGTCAGATTGTACCTGACCCACACACGCCAATTACATGAGATTGTACTTGGCACATACATCCCAGTTATGTCCGATTGTACCTGGCACATACACCCTAATTACATTACATTCTATCTAATGTCTACACCCTAATTACTTTTGATGGTATTGTGACACACACGCACACCAGTTAAAGCACACATTTTTACCACATGCTATTCAAAAGGTGTGCCCTGACTGTGTCGGACTGACACACACACACACCAAATACATCACACTGTAGCTGACGCGCATCCCAGAAACATCACACTGTACGTAAAACTTATCCCAGACCGGCCTTGCGTCAAATGAGACACACACCAACTTCATCAGACTGCACCTGGGGACCTCCACCCCCCCCACCCACCCCCGGTTACATCAGAATGTAGGTGTGATACACCTTCCCCTATCTCTAATTGCTTCTGACTGTCCCTGGGACAAACATACACACCGTTTGCATCAGACTGTAGGTGGGATACACCTCCTCCCCATCTTTGATTGTCCTTGACTGTATTGGGGCCCACACACTTCTCCCCCCCCCCCCCGCAGTTACATCAGATGGTAGGTGTGATACACCTCCTCCCCATCTCTGATTAGCTTCGACTGTAAACAGCCTGGTTACCTCAGAGTGTACCTTTTCTTCCACCTGTGATTACTTCTGACTGTACCTGGGGAAACAACGCGCCCCCCCCCCGTACTAATCAGCATGTAGCTGTGATATACCTCCCTGACGTCTCTTGATTAACTCTGACTGTACCTTGTGGGGGGGGAGACACCCCCCCCATTTATATCCGAGTGTAGCTGCGACGCATCACCCACCTCAACTCTGATTATATCCGATTGTAAACCACCCCCCCTTCCGAATTTTAATCCGAACATAGCCCGTGGTACAGCTCCCCACCGTCTCCAATTAGCTCTGGCTGTATCTGGGACACGCACACCAGTTACGTCACGGTGTAGCTGGGCTACCCCTCCCCCCCCCCCCCCCGGTCTCGGAGCCCGTACCACTGACACGCACCCGCCTCTCCGGTTTCTAACACGTATCCAGCCGCTCCGCCAGCCTCTGCCTGTGACCCATTTGCCTCGATTCGTTGCACCGTGCGGGTGCCGCTGGCCGGTGACAGTGTGGCGGAAGGTTTTGTTTGGCTGCTGGGGATTTTTGGCGTGTGTGTGTGTGTCCATGTGTGTCTGTGTGTGTGTGTGTGTGTGTGTCCGCCTGGCTGGGCCCCTCCAGCGTCAGGCCGCGATGTTAATGTAACGCGACGGCAGCTCGGCTGAGATCCCAGGCTGTCTCCGGAAAGACGCTGGGGTCTTTTTCCACCCCCGCCCCCCTCACCGCAGTGTTTGCTTAGCCGGTGGGACGCGTTCCTTCGGAGCCCCACGGGAGGGGGGAAGGGGGGAGGCTCCCTCTGAATTCAGCCGGGAGCTGGAGCCGCCCCTTAATTAGTAACATGTTATCCACCATGTGACCTTGGTACAGGACTCCTGGGTTCTTTCACCGGCTCTGGGAGGGGAGTGGGGGCTAGTGGTTAGAGCGGGGGGGTGGGGGCTGGGAGCCAGGACTCCTGGGAGGGGAGTGGGATCTGGTGGGTTAGAGCAGTGGGGGGCTGGGAGCCAGGACTCCTGGGTTCTCTCCCCAGTTCTGGGAGGGGAGTGAGGGCTAGTGGTTAGAGCAGGGGGGACTGGAAGCCAGGACTCCCGGGTTCTTTCCCCGGCTCTGGGAGGGGACTGAGGTCTAGTGGTTAGAGCAGGGGGGCTGGGAGCCAGGACTCCTGGGTTCTTTCCCCAGCTCTGGGAGAGGAGTGGGGGCTAGTGGTTAAAGCAGAGGGACTGGGGGCTAGGACTCCTGGGTTCTCCTTCGAGTGATATGCTCAGAAAAATCTCTTCCCCTCTGTGCCTCAGTTTCCCCATCTATAAAATTCGGCTGGCTGTCCATCCTCCTTCCAGGTGGGGGCTTCATTCATTAATTCCCTTCTGAGACCAGGGGAAGGAAGGTGCTCCCCTATAAATAACCCCGAGTAATTCACTGGTCGCTGGGCCAGTGTGCAGCCACTACGGATCATCTCTTTGTCCTTTGTATGTACAGCCCCTTGCGCAAATGGGAGCCGGGTGACTGGGGCTCCCAGGTGCTGCCCCAAGGCAGTATTAATCATAATTAATTAAATGTTCCTAGAGTCTCAGTTACCCGAGCCCTACCAGTCCCCCATGTTAGCCCCTTCTGTGCCAGTCCACCCTTGTAAGGGCCCATTCGTTAATAATTTTATGATTTAATTATCAGTTGTTTTTGGAGGCCATGCACCCTGAGTACTAGCACACTGGACTGGGGCTCAGGACACGTGAGCCAGGGATAGAACCCAGGAGTCCTGTCGCTGGCCAAGTCGCTTTCCCCGCGCTGTGCCTCAGTTTCCCCCTGTTTAATACAGCGATCTCTTTCCAACATTTAACCACCGGAAGATGCACAGAGTCGTCAGCTCAAGGAAGTCTCCACAGAGCAGTGAAAGACGGAGGCAGCTGGGTTTTAACTGGCAGGCGGCGGAGCCTAGTGAGTGGAGCACTGGGCTGGGATTCTGGACGACCTGTGTTCTCTGTATTTTTCTGACTTGTGTGGGGGGGAAATTCACTGCAAAAAAAAACTTGGCCAGGGTGGGGCAACTGGGAGAGACAAATGCGGAGGTTTGGGCTAGGAAGAGACTGGTCGTCGAATCCAGGCCCCTCTGATCCGGGAAACCCTGATCCTGCTTCACCCTCGCGCTGAACCTTGAGTGTTTAAACCCTCCCGAATTAGCTTCATAATTGCGGGATTTTAAACATGGTCCTTGGTGTGTTTTTTTTGTTTGTTTTTCTGGGATCTGGGCCCGTAGCTGGGTCCTTTTTCCCAGCGTTTTCTCTCCCAATGACAAAAGCTTTCATCCAATGACTCCAGGAGCTGGGGCTTTAATAGAAAATGAAAACCATCCGATTAGTTCAGTGCCGCTCCCCAGACACCCCCAGAGCATGATGCAATGAGAGTGATTGGTGTGTGATGCCCCCTGCTCCATGATCAGTCAGACTGCTACCCTGGTTTACAGAGCGGGGAAACTGAGGCACGGGGCGGGGTGGGATTCACCCAGGGGCATAAAATGAGGAACAGAACCCAGGAGTCCTGGCTCCCAGCCCCCCTGCTCTGACCACCATCCCCCACTCCCCTCCCAGAGCCAGGGAGCGAACCCAGGAGTCCTGGCTCCTAGGCCCCCCCGGCTCTAACCGACCATCCCCCACTCCCCTCCCAGAGCAGGGGAGAGAACCCAGGAGTCCTGGCTCCCAGCCCCCCCTGCTCTAACCCACCAGCCCCCACTCCCCTCCCAGAGCCGGGGAGAGAACCCAGGAGTCCTGGCTCCCAGCCCCCCGCTGTAGCTGTGGGTCTCAGCAGCTAACCCTTGGTGTCTCCCCACAGAGGATTCTGTCCGGGGAGAAGCAGAGCCGAGGAGCCGTGGGGCAGGAAGCTGTAGTCGATGAGGGCACCTCCCACAGGTAAGGGGCAATTAATCCTGGCTAGGCCCCTCTGCCCGGGTCTCCGTGGCAACGCTGGCTGGATCTAGAGCCCCTTGTGGTTTGTTCTAGACCCGGTCTCCACTGTAAGGCGCGCTCACGATTTGGCCTGGGAGGGAGGTGTCCTAGGTGGGGGCGGAGGTGGGGTGAATTCCCCCCCCCATCCCAGAGCCTCCCTGCCAATGGGCCTCCTGTAGGGGTCGCCGGCTCCCCTCCGGCCCCAGGGTGGGGACTGGTTGGCTCAGGGGGGCAGGGAATGGGGCAGGGGCCTGTCCCCTCTAGGGGGCGCTGGCTCCCCTCCGGCCCCAGGGCGGGGACTGGCTGGCTCAGGGGGGCGGGGAATGGGGCAGGGACCTGTCCCCTGTAGGGGTCGCCGGCTCCCCTCCGGCCCCAGGGCGGGGACTGGCTGGCACGGGGGGGTGGGGAATGGGGCAGGGGCCTGTCCCCTCTAGGGGGCGCCGGCTCCCATCCGGCCCCAGGGCGGGGACTGGCTGGCTCGGGGGGGTGGGGAATGGGGCAGGGGCCTGTCCCCTCTAGGGGGCGCCGGCTCCCATCTGGCCCCAGGGCGGGGACTGGCTGGCTCGGGGGGGGGTGGGGAATGGGGCAGGGGCCTGTCCCCTCTAGGGGGCGCTGGCTCCCATCCGGCCCCAGGGCGGGGACTGGCTGGGTTTTTCAGAACGGGGGATCTCCAGTCCCTCTTCAATTCTCACCCCCAGTTTTGGGGACTCTCTTCCTTGGGGACCATGGGAAGGGGAGATCCAGGATTCGTGGGAAGGGGAAGGAGGGAGGAGGACGAGGAGATGGGCAGGGGAAGGAGGGAGGAGCAGGAGGGGACATGCAGGGGGAGGAGGAGGAGACATGCAGAGGAAGGAGAGGAGGAGGGGAGAAGGAGGGGAAGGAGGGATGAGGGGACCAGCAGAGGGAGGAGAGGATGAGGGGAGAAGGAGGGATGAGGGGACGGCAGAGGGAGGGGAGGAGGGATGAGGGAGGATGAAGGAGGGATGAGGGGACAGGAGAGGAGGAGGAGGAAGGGGGAAGGAGGGATGAGAGGGGGAGGAGGAAGAGGGATGGAAAAGAGGGATGGAAGGAGGGATGAGAGGAGGGGGGGACGGGTAGAGGGGGGGAAGGAGGGATGAGAAGGAGGGATGGGAAGGAAGGATGAGGGGTCAGACACAGGAAGGAGGGATGAGGGATCAGGAAGAGGAAGGAGAGATGAGAGGAAGGAGGAGGAGGAGGGATGAGGGAGGGATGAGGGGTTAGGCAGAGGAAGGAGGGATGAGAGGAGGGGGGAGGAGGAGGGATGGGAAGGAGGGATGAGGGGTCAGGCAGAGGGAGGAGGAGGAGGGGGGATGGGAAGGAGGGATGAGGGGTTAGGCAGAGGAAGGAGGGATGAGAGGAGGAAGGATGTGGAGGAGGGATGGGAAGGAAGGATGAGGGATCAGACACAGGAGGGAGGGATGGGAAGGAGGGATGAGGGGTCAGGCAGAGGAAGGAGGGATGAGAGGAGGAAGGAGGAGGAGGGATGGGGATCAGGGATGAGGGATCAGGCAGGGGGAGGAGGGATGAGAGGTCAGGCAGAGGAAGGAGGGATGAGGAGGAGGGATGGGGAGGAGGGATGAGGGGTCAGGCAGAGGAAGGAGGGAGGAGGAGGAGGGGTGAGGGGTCAGGCAGGGGAGGGAGGGAAGGAGGGATGAGAGGAGGAGGAGGGATGGGAAGGAGGGATGAGGGGTCAGGCAGAGGAGGGAGGGAGGGATGGGAAGGAGGGATGAGGGGTCAGACAGGGGAGGGAGGGAGGGATGAGAGGAGGGAGGAGGAGGAGGGATGGAAAGGAGGGATGAGGGGTCAGGCAGAGGGAGGAGGGATGAGGAGGGGGGAGGGATCAGGCAGAGGAGGGAGGAGGAGGAGGGATGGGGAGGAGGAGGAGGGATGGGGAGGAGGGAGGAGGGGTCAGGCAGGGGAGGGAGGGAGGGATGGGAAGGAGGGATGAGGGATCAGGCAGAGGAAGGAGGGATGAGAAGAGGGGGGAGGAGGAGGGATGGGAAGGAGGGATGAGGGGTCAGGCAGGGGAGGGAAGGAGGGATGAGAGGAGGAGGAGGGATGAGGGATCAGGCAGAGGAAGGAGGGATGAGAGGAGGGAGGAGGAGGAGGGATGGGAAGGAGGGATGAGGGGTCAGACAGGGGGAGGAGGGATGGGAAGGAGGGATGAGGGATCAGGCAGAGGAAGGAGGGATGAGAAGAGGGGGGAGGAGGAGGGATGGGAAGGAGGGATGAGGGGTCAGGCAGGGGAGGGAAGGAGGGATGAGAGGAGGAGGAGGGATGAGGGATCAGGCAGAGGAAGGAGGGATGAGAGGAGGGAGGAGGAGGAGGAGGGATGGGAAGGAGGGATGAGGGGTCAGACAGGGGAGGAGGGAGGGATGAGGGAGGGAGGGAAGGAGGGATGAGGGGTCAGGCAGGGGGAGGAGGGATGGGGAGGAGGGATGAGGGGTCAGGCAGAGGAAGGAGGGATGAGAGGAGGGAGGAGGAGGGATGGGAAGGAGGGATGAGGGAGGGAGGGAAGGAGGGATGAGGGGTCAGGCAGGGGGAGGAGGGATGGGAAGGAGGGATGAGGGATCAGGCAGAGGAAGGAGGGATGAGAGGAGGGAGGAGGAGGAGGGATGGGAAGGAGGGATGAGGGGTCAGACAGGGGGAGGAGGGATGAGGGATCAGGCAGAGGAAGGAGGGATGAGAAGAGGGGGGAGGAGGAGGGATGGGAAGGAGGGATGAGGGGTCAGGCAGGGGAGGGAAGGAGGGATGAGAGGAGGAGGAGGGATGAGGGATCAGGCAGAGGAAGGAGGGATGAGAGGAGGGAGGAGGAGGAGGAGGGATGGGAAGGAGGGATGAGGGGTCAGACAGGGGAGGGAGGGAGGGATGAGAGGAGGAGGAGGAGGGCGGGAGGCCGGAGCCGGCTGGCTGGCTGGCTGACTGACTGACTCTCAGGGTCCGGCCTGCCCTTTCCCTGACCCGGCCCCGGCCCCGGCCCCACTCGCCCCCTGCCTGGGGGGCGGGAGGGGCTGGGCACGGCCGGTGCCAGGCCGGCGCAGGTGGCCCCTGGGGCTGGTCGGGTGCCCGGGGGCGGGGCGGGAAGCGGCCGTGGGGCCGGCCCAGCTCCTCGCTGCTAATCGCAGCTGGCACCGGCCCCTGCTTCCCTCAGCCATTTTAGCTGCCAGCTGGGAATCCCTGTGCAAAATGGCTCCCGCCCGGAGGGAGGAGTGGCCCCGAGCCAGTGGGCACGGCCACCGGCCTCCCTGCACCCGGCCTGGCCCCACCGGCGGCCCCCTGCACCCCTGGCCCGGCCCCACAGACGCCAACCCCAGCGTCTCGCCCGGCCCCACAGACAACGAACCGCCCCCCCTGCTCAGCCCGACTGACGCCAACCCCGGCCCACGGCCTGGCCCGACTGACGCCAACCCGCACCCTCGGCCTGACCGGCGCCGACCCCCAACCTAGCCTGACCCACATCCCCAGCCCGGCCTGACCCACGCCAGCCCTGGCCCGACCCGGCCTGACCCACGCCAAGCGGCACCCACTGCTCGGCCTGACCAACGCCAACCGCGGCCTGGCCTCACTGACGCCAACCCGCACCCCCGGCCTGAGCAGCGCCGACCCCCAGCCCGGCCTGACCCACGTCCCCAGCCCGGCCTGACCCACGCCAGCCCTGGCCCGACCTGACCCATGCCAACCGGCACCCCCTGCTCGGCCTGACCAATGCCAGCCCTGGCCTGTGGCCTGGCCCGACTGACGCCAACCCGCACCCATGGCTTGACCGGCGCCGACCCCCAGCCCAGCCTGACCCACGCCAACCGGCACCCCGAGCTCAGCTCGACCAGCCCCGGCCCTTGGCCCTGCCCGACTTACACTGACCTGCACCCCCGGCTCCACCCACACGGGCCTGACCCACACCAACCTCTGACCCATGATGCCGACCCCCAACTCCCATCTCTGAGGGATAGGCTGTGAAGACACAGCGCCCCTTGGGGCGGGGGGGAACGTTGCAGGATTGGGGGCACTGGGTGAGTTTGTGGGGAGCTCACTACACCAGTGCCCCAGCTGCTGCCACTTTGGGCCGTAGGGTGGGCGCCAGCCCCAATTTAGCACAAACCACACTGCCCTGCAGCTCTAACTGCTAGAACCCACTCCCCTCCCAGAGCCGGGGAGAGAACCCAGGAGTCCTGGCTCCCAGCCCTCCCGCTCTAACCACTAGCCCCCGCTCCCCTCACGCCTGTCTCTCCCTCCCCAGCTCTGTGGCCCCGCCATGGCCCCGGTGCTGGAGCTCTCGGACGCCGCTCACGCCCGCTGCCTGCTGGTGGAGCTGAATGAGCAGCGGCTGCGGGGCCAGTTCTGCGACGTCACCATCATCGCCGAAGACACCAAGTTCCCGGCCCACAAGAACGTGCTGGCGGCTTCCAGCCCCTACTTCAAGGAGGTGCTGTCGGACGAGCCGGCCGGCTGCCAGCCGGCCCAGGTGCTGGAGCTGCCCGACATCCAGGCCGGGGTCTTCTCTGACATCCTCAACTTCATCTACCGCTCCCGCCTCTCGGTGCCCAGCCCGGCCGCCGCCCAGCAGATCGGAGCCGCCGGGCGCCGCCTCGGCATCTCCTGGCTGGAGAACCTGGACCCCGCCGCACAAGCCAAGGAGATGAGCGAGCCCTGGAGCCCCGAGGCCGCCGGAGACACCTCGGCCTCCTCCCCGAGATCCTGCGCCTCTCCCGTGGACCTGACCTGCCCGTCGCGGCCGGCCGCCAGCCCCGTCTGCCTCCAGGAGCCGGCCCGGCCGCCCAGCCCGCAGCAGGAGGTGGACAATGAAACCGAGACAGCGAAGATCCTCTACGCCCTGAGCACGGCGCCCGCCGAGCCGGGCGCCACAGACTGGGAGCGGGAGCCTGGCGCCGGAGACCCCCCCGCCGCCGGGAGCGAGCCGGCGCCCTCCTCTTCCTCGCCGGCGGGCAGCGCCTTCCACTGCGGGCTCTGCAGCCGCTCCTTCGCCACGCCGGCCGCCCTGAGCCTCCACCTCAAACTGCACCGGAGCCGGCGCTCCCTCTCCTGCCGCCACTGCGGCAAGAGCTTCATCCACGTCAAGCGGCTGCAGACGCACGAGGTGCTCTGCAAGGAGGCGGGCGAGGAAGAGGAGGAGCCGGCGGCAGCGGGCGGCTCGGAGGCGCCGGCCCCGCTTCCTCCCGCCGCTCCGGCGCTGCCCAAGCCGGCGTCTTCCAAGAAAGGGCTCCTCTTCCGCCACCGGGCCCTGCAGCGGCTGGAGTACATCCCGGAGCAGGACCACTTCGTCAAGGTGGTGGACGGGCACGTCATCTACTTCTGCACCGTCTGCGAGCGCTCCTACATGACCCTCTCCAGCCTCAAGCGCCACTCCAACGTCCACTCCTGGCGGCGCAAGTACCCCTGCCGCTACTGCGAAAAAGTCTTCGCCCTGGCCGAGTACCGCACCAAGCATGAGGTGTGGCACACCGGCGAGCGCCGGTACCAATGCATCTTCTGCTGGGAGACCTTCGTCACCTACTACAACCTGAAGACCCACCAGAAGGCCTTCCACGGCATCAACCCGGGGCTCATCTCCTCCGAGAAGACGCCCAACGGGGGCTACAAGCCCCGGCTCAACGCCCTCAAGCTTTACCGCCTCTTGCCCATGCGCTCCCAGAAGCGGCCCTACAAGACGTACAGCCAGGGCCTGCTGCCGGAGGGCCTGCTGCTGCCCCCGCCGCAGCCCCTCCCCGTGGCGCTGGGCGAGGGGGACGCCGGCCCCGGCGGGGAGGCGGGGCCCGCCTTCGGGGCCGCCCAGGCCTTGGAGCCGCCCGAGGCCGAGCGATTCCTCCGGCCGGCGCTGGCCGAGCAGAGCGAGCCGGGGCCGCCCCCCTTGCCGGCGGAGGAGGCGCGGCGGGCGCCGGCGGAGGGCGAGGCCCCGTCGGTCATCGCCTACGGCCACCCGGCCTCCTCGGTCATTGTGCACAGCACCTCGGTGGTGCCGGCGGGAGGCGGGGGCGGCCAGGCCTCCTCGGTCATCACCTTCAACAGCGTGCCGGCCGCCCCCCGCCCCGCCCCGGCCGAGCCCCTCAAAAAACAAGTGCTGAAGGAATACATCCAAGCCCAGAAGGTGGCCGAGCAGGCCGCGGAGCAGGCAGGCGGCGGGGAGCCGCCCAAACCCCGCAGCCTGCGGCCCGGCCGCACCATGACCTACATGGCCAAGCCGGCCTACGTTGGGGCCGCCTCGGAGAGCCGCAGCGCCCCGCTGTGCCAGATCACGGTGCGCATCGGCGAGGAGGCCATCGTCAAGCGGCGCATCTCCGAGACCGACCTGATGCTGGACAAGAGCCCGCGGGGCCCCAAGCGCTTCGAGTTCGGGCCGGCCGAGAAAGCGGCTCCCGGCAAACGCGCCGGCGGCTCCTACGCCAACAACGAGAGCGGCGAGGAGGAGAGCGACCGAGACGCCGAAGACCATCTCTGGCGTCCATACTACACCTACAAGCCCAAGCGCAAGGCCTGCGGCTCCGGCGGGGCCGGCTCCGGTGTCCCCAAGGTGAAGCGGTCTTCCCGGTGGCGCCGCAAGCTGCGCTCCCTCCGCTGGATGAAGCGGGCGGAGAAGGAGGAGGAAGGGGAGGAGCCCAGCCCGGCGCCCGCCCCCGCCTCGCCCGTTCCCGGCGGCTCCGACGCCCCGGCGCCCGAGCCAGCGCACAAGGCCGGGCGCGGCAGCGCCGAGTGGAAGCACGAGTGCGGCGCCTGTGGCAAGCTCTTCTCGGCGCTGAAGAAGCTGCGGAAACACGAGCGGGTGCACGGGCGACCGGACAAGGACGATCCGGCGCCGGCGCCGGCCCACCGGGTGGGCCGCAAGCCCTCGGTCAAGTTCACCTGCACCCACTGCGCCAAGGTCTGCAAGACGGCGGCGGCCCTGAGCCGCCACGTGAAGCGGCATGAGGGGGAGAGCCGGGAGCCCGGCCCGCCCGCCATGACCACCGTCATCGCCTATTCCAAAAAGCCGGAGGAGCCGGAGCCGGCGCTGACGGCCGTCAAGGAGGAAATCACGCAGGAGATGCAGGTCTCATCGTCCAGCGGGGAGCCGCCGGCGGTGGAGGCCAGTCGGGCCCGCGCCGCCGGTCAGCCGGCCACGCCGGAGAGCCAGGGGGCAGCGCCGCCCCGGGAGGAAGAGGTGATTCCGCCGGAGAGGGGCGGGCCAGAGGAGGCGGCTGCCCCGCTCGCCGAAGCCACCACCAGCCGTGCCGAGCTGGCCCCGGCGCCGCCCGCCCCCCGGGCCGCCCTCTCCTTGCAAGACCCTGTCATCTCGCACACCAGCCCAGCCCCGGCGCCGCCCGACCAGGAGGAGGCGGGCGGCTACCCGGAGCGGTACCCGGTGCAGGAGTACCCCCTGCCCTTGCTGGCGCCGGGGGGCTGCCGGACCCGCAAGGAGGCGGAAGAGAAGCCTGCCTTCCTCGCCTACCCCAGCCCCGTCCCCTTCAACGCCGTGGGCAAGGCCGGAGACGGGGAGGGCAAGGTGAGCTTTTACCCCGACCCCTACCCGCTCATGTACGGGCACCAGCTCCTGGCCGCCTACCCGTACAACTTCACCAACCTGGCCGCCCTGCCCGTGGCGCTGAACATGGTCCTGCCGGACGACAAAGGCCAGCCCCTGCCGTTCCTGCCCAGCGTCTTCGGCTACTCGGTGAACCCGTGCCGCAACGAGGCCCAGGACGGGGCCGGGGCCAGCGGCGGGGCGGGGGGCGGGCCGGCCCTTCCCCGGGGGGGGGTCCGGGGGGAGCCCCCGGCCCCCGAGCGCCTGAAGAAGGGAAGTTTCCTGTGAGGGGCGGGGGGGGGCGGGGGAAGGTTGCCGGAGCTGGGCTCTGTGATATGGGGGGCGAGGCGCGCCGGAGCCGGGGCGGGGAGCGGAGGGAGGGGCTATCGAGGGCCCCCCCCCCCCCCCGGAAGTGTGATGTGAGGACCTGGGCTGTGAGCTGTCACTCCCAACGGAGCAGCCCTGCCCCCCAGTGACTTCCGGGGACCCCCTCCGTGATCCCCATGCCCTTCAGGCCCCTTACCCCTCGCAGTCCCCCGACCCCGAGGGGTGCCAGAGCCCCGGCCTCACAGCTGGCACATCTGGGGGGGAGGGGGGTTGTTACCCCAAGGGAGGGGCTCCCCCCATAACGCTGAGTGGGACCAATATGGGGGATGGGGTACCCCATATGCCCCCCAGAGAGTAAGGAGGTGGTTTGGAGCTGGAGGAGCCCAGCTGCGAGGGGGGGGCACTACAGTTTTCCCCTCCCAGAATGCACTGCAAATACCCCTACCCCCACTGCAGCCCGGCTTCCTGCCCCGGGCAGTCCCCCCACCTGCCGCTGTCCTCAGCTTCCTGTCCTGGGCCCCCCATTCCCCTGCCCCGGACACCCCATGCACCCCCCATTCCCTTGCACCAGGCACTTCATGCGCCCCCTATTCCTCTGTGCTGGGTACCCCATGCACCTCCTGTTTCCCCTGCCCCGGGCACCCCTTATTCCCCTGCCCCGGGCACCCCATGCACCGCACATTCCCCTGCCCTGGGCACCCCATGCACCCCATTCCTCTGTGCTGGGTACCCCATGCACCCCCCATTCCCGTGCCCTGAGCGCCCCATGCACCCCATTCCTCTGTGCTGGGCACCGCAGGCACCCCCTATATCCCTGCCCTGGGCACCCCGGGCACCCCCCTTTCTCTTGCCCTGGGCACCCCGCATTCCCTCTCCCTGGGCCCGCGCGCCCGGCCCTGGCGGGGCGCCAGGCTCGGCGGGTGACGCGGCGTTCTGGAGCCTCGACCGGCTGAGTCACTTTTTCCTTTCGGGCCGGGAGCCCTGCCCCGGCTCCGGCCCTTCCAGAAACTTCCCCGCGGGGGTGTCCCGGCTTCTCCCAGCAGGGGGGTGCTGCCCCCTGGCCCCCAATCTTCCCTGTGGGGAGATGGGGGGGTTCCCATTTGCACTAGCCGTTTCCTGTTTTGGGCCACTGACCCCCCCCCACCGCTGCACTAGCCCCTTCCCCGCTCAGAGCGCCCCGTCTTTCTCCATCACCCCCTCCAGGACCGGTCCCCCCCCCTTGTAGGAATTAGGACCCCGGAGCTGGCTCTGGGGTGTCGGTTCACACCCCCCCAGATGGCAAGACAGGGGGGTGGTATAGGAAAAAAGGGGGGTATCCCCCCAAAAAAGAGACCCCCTAATACGACTGTGTGGTTCAAGCGACTCCAAAAGTGTGTGGGGGGCCCCCTCGGCCTACCCAGCCAACTCCAGCCCCCCACGATCCCTCCCCAAACCTGCCCCCCTAAAATCCCCTCCTCTGTCCCCCCACCCCAAGCTGCTTCTCTGCCAGTGTCCCTAAAATCTCCCCGTCCGCTGTGCCCCCCAATCCACCCCCTGCCCCCCCAAATCCTGCGCCTCTACTATCCGGCTGCCCTCACTGGCCCTCCTCTGCCCCCCCAAAACTAGCACATTTAAACCATCCAATCTCTGGGTGGAGGGCTGCATTACAGATCTTTGGGGGATCTGTCACCCCTTATTCTGCAGATCTTGTCCCCCCCAATTGCTAGCACCCCCCCTCCGCTTAAGAACCAGGTTCCTTTGCCTTCTTTTGGGGGGAACCCCATGCACTCCCATTCCCCTGTGCTGGGTACCCCATGGGGGTGCATGGGAGGAGGGGGGTTCTGCACCCCTTTGATCCCTGACAGCTGGGTCACGAAGGATTTGAGCTGCGCCATGAAGGGGGGAGGGGGATTGTGCCTCTCCCAGAATCCTTTGTTGCCCTAGGAGGCGAGTGGGTCAGATTTGGGGGAGCAAAGGGGTGTGTGGATTTCCCTGTGGGGGTGGAGGGGGTGGGAATCTGGGGTTCGGCCCGTTTATACAGCCCCATAGCTCGGGAGATGATCTCCCTGGCTCAACCTGGGGGGAGGGGCTAAGGAGGAAATGGGGGGGAGGAAATTTGTCCCCCACTTTCAGACAGCCCCCCCGAAGTTTCCCCCCAAAGTCACCCCTGAATTGTCCCCCTAAACTGCCCCTCTCCCCCAAACTCACCCACGACCCCCGTGGACCATTGGGCTGGGGAGGGGAGCAGAGAATCCCACCCTGCCCCACTTCCAAGGATGGGGGGGGGTCTCTGTCACTTCTCCCCCTGCCCAACGTTCCAGCCAGCAGGGGGCGCTGCTGGGCATGCAGCTTTGCCCTGGGCTCTGGTCTGCCTGGGGGACCCTCCCAGGCCGGCCGCTGCCCCCTGCCTTTGGGGGCGTGCCGTGGGGCTGCGGCACCGGAAATGGGGCCGGGCGTGCGTAGCCCTTGTGCACTTCCTACAGTGTGGCAGGGCAGTGCCCCCGGCCCCCCTGCAGCCGCAGTGCATCGCGGGGGCAGTGCCCCCAGCCCCGCTGCATCGTGGGGGGCAATGCCCCCGGTCCCCCTGCAGCCACAGTGCATCGTGGGGGGCAATGCCCCCAGCCCCGCTGCATCACGGGGGGCAATGCCCCCGGCCCCCCTGCAGCCGCAGTGCATCGCAGGGGGGCAATGCCCCAGCCCCGCTGCATCACGGGGGGCAATGCCCCCGGCCCCGCTGCAGCCGCAGTGCATCGCGGGGGGCAATGCCCCCGGCCCCGCTGCAGCCGCAGTGCATCGCAGGGGGGCAATGCCCCCAGCCCCGCTGCATCACGGGGGGGCAATGCCCCCGGCCCCCCTGCAGCCGCAGTGCATCGCGGGGGGGCAATGCCCCCGGCCCCGCTGCATCACGGGGGGGCAATGCCCCCGGCCCCGCTGCGGCCGCAGTGCATCGTGGGGGGCAATGCCCCCAGCCCCGCTGCATCGCGGGGGGCAATGCCCCCGGCCCCCCTGCAGCCGCAGTGCATCGCGGGGGGCAATGCCCCCGGCCCCCCTGCAGCCGCAGTGCATCGCGGGGGGCAATGCCCCCGGCACCCTGCATCACGGGGGGGCAATGCCCCTGGCCCCGCTGCGGCCGCAGTGCATCGTGGGGGGCAATGCCCCCAGCCCCGCTGCATCGCGGGGGGCAATGCCCCCAGCCCCACTGCGGCCGCAGTGCATCGCGGGGGGCAATGCCCCCGGCACCCTGCATCGCGGGGGGCAATGCCCCCAGCCCCACTGCGGCCGCAGTGCATCGTGGGGGGCAATGCCCCCAGCCCCGCTGCATCGCGGGGGGCAATGCCCCCGGCCCCCCTGCAGCTGCAGTGCATCGTGGGGGGCAATGCCCCCGGCCCCGCTGCATCACGGGGGGGCAATGCCCCTGGCCCCACTGCAGCCGCAGTGCATCGCGGGGGGCAATGCCCCCGGCCCCGCTGCATCGCGGGGGGCAGTGCCCCCGGCCCCCCTGCGGCCGCAGTGCATCTCGGGGGGCAGTGCCCCCGGCCCCAGTGCATCGTGGGGGGCAGTGCCCCTGGCCCTGCTGCAGCCGCAGTGCATCGCGGGGGCAGTGCCCCGGCCCCGCTGCATCGCGGGGGGCAATGCCCCCGGCCCTCCTGCAGCCGCAGTGCATCGTGGGGGACAATCCCCCCGGCCCCGCTGCCGCCCGGCGCTGCACTTTCCAGCGCTCCCTGCTGCGGCGCAAGCCTGGTGCCGGCCTGCAGCTCCCCGGGGGCCGTGCACCGCAATAAAATGCGCATCCCCCCCGCCCCCCCGTGGTACTTTGGTGCAGCCCGACGCACATTCCAGCCCCCGCCGGGCAATGCCGACCCCGGCGCTGCGGGGCGAGGGCCATTGCAATCCAGCCCCCCGCACCCGCAGCCCACCCATGCATCCACTGCATTGCAATGGCCCCCCCCCGGCGTGGATTGCATGGGTGGGCTGCGCGGGGGCGGATTTAGCAGAGAGCACCAAAGGTGTCCTGGGCGCGTATCCCCCCCCCTGCAGTTGGGGGGCGGGTGGGGGGGGGATCGGGGCCCAGAGTGGGGGGGGGCAGTCACTGATTTGTACATAGCTGTCCGTCTCGGAGATCTTTTTGCACTTTCGTCACTGAGCCCCCCCCCCAGTGAGCGTGGAGCTATTGCTACTGAATGTAACCTTCGTGTTTATTTTCTAGATTGCACCTCGGGTTAGTCTGACGGCACTTTATAGACCTAATGAACCGGTGGAACCCCCCCGCCCCCCCCCAAGAAACGAGCAAGCAAAAAAAACCACCCCCCCAACCGCCCCGCCCGCGCCAAACCAAGGTAAAACGTTTCCGACCCTCCAGAAAATCCACCCCCCCCCTCCAGCCGCTTTGATCCCGGTCTCTCTGTTCCAACCGTGACTGTGTGGAAGACCCGTAGAGAACAAGCCGATATTTATCTTTCTGCATCTCTTGTGTGTAACTCGAATAACTTCTCCGAAATAAAACGACGACTATACGCTCAGCGATGGCGGCTGGTGACCCGGGGCCCCCTCGCCCGGTGCTGAGATGCGGCCACCTCTGGGGCGGAGTGGCCGGCGACCCGGGGCCCCCTCGGCCGGAGCCGGGACACGGCCACCTCTGGGGCGGGGCGGCTGGCGACCCAGGGCCCCCTCGCCTGGCACCGAGATGCGGCTACCTCTGGGGCGGGGTGGCCAGTGCCCCGAGGACCCCTCGTAGGGCGCTGAGACGCGGCCACCTCTGGGGTGGGGCAGCTGGTTACACAGGGACCCCTCGCCCGGTGCTGAGATGTGGCCACCTCTGGGGCAGGGCGGCTGGTGACCCAGGGACCCTTGTAGGGCGCTGAGACGTGGCCACCTCTGGGGTGGGGCAGCTGGTTACACGGGGACCCCTCGCCTGGCGCCGAGATACGGCCACCTCTGGGGTGGGGCAGCCGGTGATACAGGGACCCCTCGCCCGGCGCCGAGATGCAGCCACTTCTGCGGGGGGCGGGGTGGCCGGTGACCCAGGGCCCCCTCGCCCGGCGCCGAGATGCGGCCACCTCGAGGGCGGGGCGGCTGGTTACCTGGGGCCCCCTTGCCCGGCGCCGAGATGCGGCCACCTCTGGGGTGGGGCGGCTGGTCACACAGGGACCCCTCGCCCGGCCCTGAGATGTGGCTACCTCTGGTCTGACTCCCAAGGGAGGCGTACCCCTCTCACTGGGGCCAGCCCGGACTGCCAGGGGAGGGGGGGCTACCAGGGGCTGAGCCCGGTCCCTGGCATGGCCAGTAGGGGGTGTTGCAGGGGGGTATTGCGCCCCCCCCCCGCGGCCTCACCATCCTGTCTCTACTTGACCCCTCCCCTGTCTGGGAGCGTGACCCACGTAACTTAGCAACCAGCCACTGCCCGTGGGGGTCAGACGGGGTCGGGGTTGCAGGGGGGCTGGGAGATGGGGGTTTACTGCAGCGCCAAGAAAGGGGTCCCCAGTCCATTGGGGCTGCCTGAGTCTATTGGGGTCCCTGTGCCCATGCGGGGGGGGGCTCCCCGCTGCTGGAGCTGTCACCCCTGGGGCATTAACCCGCTGCCCCCCATCCCACGGCACCAGGTTCCACCGCCCCGTGCCTCAGTTTCCCTTCCTGCCCTTCCCCTAGCTGGCTGTCCCCGGGGGCTGGTTCCGATCCCGGCCAGCCGGGGCGTGATCTGACGCCCCCCTCCGCCCGCAGGGGCCAACGCCCTGTCATCTCTTTCCCCCCGGGGCGGCCCTGACCCTTGAGCCGGTTGTGACGCCACCCCGCTGTCGTCAGCGAGCGAGCCCCTGTTAGCCCGCCCCGCAGAGTGGCTGGCGGGGCAAAGGGGCTCGGAGCGGGTGGCCCGCGGCTCCGACACGGGATCCCTTCTCCGGGCGCCATGGGCTTCCCAGCCGGGCTCCTGATCCTGTTGTCGGTAGGGGCCCTGCCGTGCCAGCCGATAACCCACGGGGACTCGGCCAAGGTGAGCCTGGCGTGGGGCTGGGCAGGGCGGGAGGCTGGTGCCAGAGCTCATTGGCATGCTGGCAACGTGGTGTAAACCCCCCCCCAGCTCTGCCCCCTCTAGCGGCGCCCTGCCCTCAGTTTCCCTCCGGGGAAAACAAGGGGACGATTCTGGGTGGGAAGCGAAAGGTCTGGCTAGACCTGAGCTGGGTTTTTTTTTCTGGTCCCCCCGCTATGGGGTGGATACACCCCACACTGGAGAGGTGAGGGGGCAGGAAGCTCAGCCCAGTGGGGCGTGCCCCGGCCGGCCAAGAGGATATAAAAGGGGGCATGGCGGGAGGAAGAAACCGGGGGGACAGCGGATCAAGGGCTTCAGAGGGAAATGAACAGAATGGGGCAAACAGTGCACAGCCGTCCCCTGGCATCTTGGTTTAGAGACACCCGGGACCCGTGTCCCAGACCGTCTTGGCTAACAGTGATCGTAGAAGAAGATTGGGGTCAGAAGAGATCTCAGGAGGTATCTAGTCTGACCCCCTGCTCAAAGCAGGACCAACCCCAACTAAATCATCCCAGCCAGGGCGATCCTCCGGGAGCTCATCCCATGCTTTCTGCCGTCCCGTTTTGTCGTGCTGACATCCCTCCGGCGAGGAGTTCCGCAGGTCGACGGTGCCTGGGGTGGCTGCTTGAAACCCACCGCATGTGACAGCAGAACCTCAGGGTTACCAAGACCTGAGTTCCGGACCGGGCCACCCCGCACCCCTCGTCCGGACCCGGAAGGAGGCGATCGGCATTAGAGACCCAAAAAGCAAACACTGTACAGTACCATGTTAACCATAAACTACTGTACTAACAAAACACAGGGCGAGTTCAAAAAACCCCCCACCTGGGCCAAGGGCAGGAAACGGCTCGTGGGCGGGTTTCGTTTGGAACACCGAGGGTTCAAAGCAGCGTTTGCCTCCCCCCGACTCAAGTCCGGGTCCAGCTGTAAACGTTGGCTCCGGTCAGCCTGACGGCGGTTTCGGGGTTACCGCCGCCCTCCGCGTTCGGGGCGCTGAGGTTGTGGTTTGTGGGGTGAATCCTTGTGCCGGGATCAACGCTGCCTGTCCCCCTTGTCCACGTGCTGGTTGCCCCCCTCGACGAATTCTAGTAGATCAGCGAGGCGTGATTTTCCTTTACAAAACCCACGTTGACCCTGCCCCGATGAATCCTCTTCCTCTCCGCGTCCCGTCATTCGGATCTTGACTCGCATGTGAAGCCGGGTGCCTGGCACTGAGTCAAGTGGGTCCATGGTTATTAGGTGTCCTCTGTCTGTGGCATGGATGGGGTGCCCATCATTGTGGTCTATAGGCCCCTGGCCCTCTTTCACACATATCTTCTCACAACCCCCACTCCCGGGAGGCAGGGCAAGGTGGGGAAACTGAGGCACGGGGCGACTTACCCACGGTTTGTGGCAGAGCTGGGAGTCCAGCCCGCAACCCCGTGCTCAGACCGCTTCCTCTCCAACCCATCCCGGACCTACAGAGGCCCTGGGGTGATTATAGCCGACGGCGTGTCCCCCTTGCCGGTGAGTTTGCACGCTGGCAGAGGTGTGTTGTCACACGGGGTGTACAGGCCGCCTGGCTGTCGCAGCCGCGAGTGGGTTGACAGGGAGCTGCGGCAGGGGACGGGTAGCCGGGGGCTGCGAGTCTGGGAAACAACCTACTTCAGCGGCGTGGTAGGAAGGAGGAAAACAGAGTGTGGTGGCTTCCCGCAGGGTCTCCTGGAGCCTGCAAGGGCGGGGGGGGGCCAGGTCCCAGAAGAGGGGGGGCTTGCACCATGGTGTTCGTCTGGCCTGGCCCCTGATTTTCCACTGATATGGGTCAGCCTGGGCCTGTCCTTATCCGTGACCCATTCAGTCTCAGACCGCTCGGCCCCAAGAGCAGACTTTGTCCTGTTCCCTCACCCCGCCCCACGGAGCAGCCCTGGAAAGCCTAAGGGGGAAACTGAGGCACGGCTAGGTCTCATCAAAAAAAAATACTCCAAAAGCTGCCCACTCCAGCACGTGCGGGCCAGAGACCTGCCCCGAAATAATGCCCACAGCAGATCTCTCCGAAAAGCACCCGGGGTCGGCGATGGAGAATCCTGGTGAGCTGATAGTAACTCCCCCCCACCCCAAGTTAACTCCCTGTAATTTGTCCCTTGTGAACAAAGAGCTGTAGCTTTCCCGCAGTTCTCTCTCTCACACACACACACACTCTCCTAGTTTCCGTCTCCCTGTTGCACTAATTCCATGGGGGGGACATTTCCGGTATCTCGGTTTACATGGGGGACAAGCTACAAGGCTGTCGGATCCAGCTGTTGCTAAGAACATCTGGGGCAGCGAGCCAATCCCGGAAACGCCGCTCACCGGGTCAGTGCTTCGTCACGGCTGGAGGAGCGGACTGAATGCTGCGTGCAGACCTGGTGGCCCCGTCTCCAAAAAGATCCATTGGGATTGGAAAAAGTTCAGAAACAGGCAACAAAAATGATTCGGGGGGTCTGGAACAGCTGCCGTCCGAGGAGAGATGAATAAGACCAGGACTTTTCAGCTTGGAAAAGAGACGGCGAAGGGGAGAGAGGAGAGAGGTCTATCAAATCGTGACGGGGGTGGAGAAAGTCAAGAAGGAAGTCTGATTTGTTCCTTCTCATAACACACGAACCAGGAGTCATCTGGTGAAATTAACAGGCAGCTGGTGGAAAACAGACAAAAGGAAGTATTTCTTTGCACAATGCACTGTCGACCTGGGGAACTCCTCGCCACTGGATGTTGTGACAGCCAAGACCATAACAGGAGTCAAAAAAGAACTAGATACGTTCCTGGAGGACAGGTCCATCAGCGGCTATTAGCCAGAATGGTGGCCCTGGCCTCTGTTTGCCCGAAGCTGGGAATGGAGGCCAGGGGATGGATCACTTGATGATTCCCTGTTCTGATCCTTCCCTCTGGGGCCCCCGGCATTGGCCACTGTCGGCAGACAGGACACTGGGCTGGATGGACGGTTGGCCTGACCCGGTACGGCCAATAACACCATAAAACAGGGAGAGACAAAACAGGCTGCTCCAAAGGGAGACAGGTGCAGCACACCCTGCCTGGCTCCAGGCTGGTTCTCTGCAGACCGCCTGTGATCTCGCGCTTCGCTCACTGTTCACGACACACCCCAAAGGACCCCCAAAAGGCCCTTCCCTCCTAACCCCCTGGCTTCGTTATCGCCCTGAGTGGGGACAGATCATTAATGAGCCGGCTGGAGGCAGAGCAAAGGACTACCAGCCACGGGGCAAAATGGTGATTGGCTCAAACTGGAAACTGAGGCAGGGCTGCTCCACCGTGGGGGGAGCCAGAGGGGTGAAAGCAGCCCTAGACATGCTTCTGCTGATGGGTCAGCTGCCCTGGTACCCCAGCTGATAACAGGGGTGGCTGGATGCTGTGGGCCCGCTGCTTCCGAACTCCCGCTTTCTCCTCCTACAAGCCGAGGCCGGGGGGAGAGGCCAGTGAAACAAGAGACCCCACTCCCCTCCCGGAGCTGGGCAGAGAACCCAGGAGTCCTGCTCCCAGCCTCCCTGCTCTAACCAATAGCTCCCACTCCCCTCCCGGAACCGGGAAGAAAACCCAGGAGTCCTGGTTCCCAGCCCACCCCCTGCCCCACTCTCACCCACCAGCTCCCACTCTCCTCCTGGAGCTGGGGAGAGAACCCAGGAGTCCTGGCTCCCAGCGTCCCGTGCTCTAACCCACCAGCCCCCACTCCCCTCCTGAAGCCAGGGAGAGAACCCAGGCGTCCCGGCTCCCAGCCTCCCTGCTCTAACCACCAGCCCCCACTCCCCTCCCAGAGCTGGGGAGAGAACCCAGGAGTCCTGGCTCCCAGCCCCCCACTTCCCTCCCGGAGCCAGAGAGAGAACCCAGGTGTCCCGGCTCCCAGCCCCGCCTGCTCTGACCCACCAGCCCTCGCTCCCCTCCCAAAGCCGGGGAGAGAACCCAGGCGTTCCGGCTCCCAGCCCCCCCTGCTCTCACCCACCAGCCCCCACTCCCCCTCCGGAGCCGGGGAGAGAACCCAGGCGTCCCGGCTCCCAGCCCCCGCCCCAGTGAGTCTGCCCTATCCGTGGAGCAGCGCTGACCCCTGGCGGCCAGCCGGGGTAACCCAGGGCAGTTGGAAGGGCGGCCGCGGGGACGTGCTCCGAGGGGGAAGGACCCCCGTGGGCCTGCGGGACTCCTGGCCACAAGACAGCCCCAGGGGGAATTTACACAAACCGTAAAGACACGGGTCTGTGCCTGAGGGGAGAGTCCAGAGCTGCAGGGAGGCCTGAGGCCCCCCCCCGGGGAAGAGGCGGAAAACGCCCCCTAATGGCCAGGCCGGGCATTTCGCCCCTCGCCCCACGGCTCCGCCGTGCCCCCCAAGGGCCAGTGAGGGGGCTGCAGAAGGCCCTGGCGGTAACCCACTGCTTTTCTGCCCCCCACCCCCCAGCAGGACGGGCACTGCTTCCAGGTCCTCCCGGCTGAGGAGGGGGCCCTGAATATTGGCCGCCACTGGGGGGCCGCCACCCCGGCAGCCACGGTCCACATCGACATGAGCAAGGTGACCAGGTACAATCCCTGGGGGCGGGGGGTGCTTCCCCACAGGGGGCTAGTGGGTCAGATGGAGGGTGGGTTCTCTCCCCGGGTCTGGGAGGGGAGTGGGGGCTGGTGGGTCAGAGCGGGGGGACTGGGAGCCAGGACTCCTGGGTTCTCTCCCTGGGTCTGGGAGGGGAGTGGGGGCTGGTGGGTTAGAGCAGGTGGGGCTGGGAGCCAGGACTCCTGGGTTCTCTCCCTGGCTCTGGGAGGGGAGTGTGGGCTGGTGGGTCAGAGCAGGTGGGACTGGGAGCCAGGACTCCTGGGTTCTCTCCCTGGCTCTGAGAGGAGAGCGGGGGCCGGTGGATTAGAGCAGGGGGGGCTGGGAGCCAGGACGCCTGGGTTCCCTGTGTACGGTGTGGGCCCCTCTCTCCCCAGCACCGCCTCGTCCTTCGAGTTCCGCACTCTGGACCCCGAGGGGGTGATCTTTTTCGGGGACATGGGGGACCACAATGACTGGTTCGTCCTGGGGCTGCGCCGGGGGAAGGCCGAGATGCAGATCAACAATATCATGACGAACATCAGTGTTCGGGGCGGGCAGCGGCTGGACGATGGACACTGGCACCGAGTATGGGGGGGCTGGGGGGAGTTGGGGGGCTCCTGTGAGGGGTAGGGGTGCTGGGAAGAGGAATGCGGGACCAGAGGGGGCGGGGCTGGGGGCATTGGGAGGGCAATTGGGGTGGGGATGGCTGGGAGGAGGAGGAAGGTTTTGGGGGGGTCCCCTTGGGGAAGCCATAACTGGGATGTGGGTGTGTTTTAAGGGGGCCCTTGGAGTTGGGGGAGCTGTGTGGCTTTGGGGGGAACCCTGGGAGTGGGGTAGGCTGGAGGGGGGCTGGGTGGGTTTTTGGGGATTCTCTCAGGGTGGAAGGCAGCTGGGTGGGTTTTGGGGGGACCCTGGGCCTGAGGGCAGCTGGACAGTGGGTTGGGTGGGTTTTGGGGGTTCTCTCTGGGTTGAGGGGGACTGGTGGATTATGGGGGACCTTGGATGTGAGGGCAGATGGACAGGGAGTTGGATGGGTTTTGGGGGCTCTCTCAGGGCAGAGGGGGGTTGGGTGCGTTTTGGGGGGACCGTGGTGCTGGGGTGTTTGGAGGGGGGGCTGGGGTAAGTTTGGGGGTTCCCCTGGGGCAGGAGCTCTAGGAAGGGGCAGGGGTAAGTTTGGGGGTTCCCCCTGGGGTGGGAGGGGCAGAGGTTGGGGCCTGGCTGGGCTGCAGTAGCCGTGTGCTCCCCTCGTCCCCCCAGATGCTGGTGATGAATGAGGGGGACAGTGTGCGGCTGGAGGTGGACGACGAGGAGCTTCTGGCCCTGGGCCACGTCTCGTACCCCATCACTGAGCGCCCGGTGCCCGAGATGCGCCTCGCCATGGGGGGGCTGCTCCTCCCTGCCTCGCACCTGCTGTCCCCGGTGAGGGCTGGGAGCCCGGATGCCTGGGTTCTCTCCCTGGCTCTGGAGGGGAGTGGGGGCTGGTGGATTAGAGCAGCAGGGGCTGGGAGCCAGGACTCCTGGGTTCTCTCCCCAGCTCTGGGAGGGGAGCGGGGGCTGGTGGGTGAGAGCAGCGGGGGCTGGGAGCCAGGACTCCTGGGTTCTCTCCCCAGCTCTGGGAGGGCAGTGGGGGCTGGTGGGTTAGAGCCGGGGGGGGGGCTGGGAGCCAGGACTCCTGGGTTCTCTCCCCAGCTCTGGGAGGGGAGCAGGGGCTGATGGGTGAGAGCAGGGGGGGCTGGGAGCCAGGACTCCTGGGTTCTCTCCCCAGCTCTGGGAGGGGAGCGGGGCCAGGTGGGTGAGAGCGGGGGGGCTGGGAGCCAGGACTCCTGGGTTCTCTCCCCAGCTTTGGGAGGGGAGCGGGGCCAGGTGGGTGAGAGCGGGGGGGCTGGGAGCTGGGATTTGGGGGCCTCCCTCACCCCCCCGGCGTTGCAGATGAACACGGCCATGGACGGCTGCCTGAGGCGGTGGAGCTGGCTGAACCAGACGACCACCTGGCGGGAGGGCGCCGCCCTGCGGGCCAAGGCCAAGCCCTGCTTCAGCGCCCTGCGGCCTGGCAGCTTCTTCCCTGGGGCGGGGCTGGCCAGCTTCCGCCCGGCAGGTACCCCAGGGACCCCGGCGTCGGGCGGCCTGGGCCCGCCTTCCTCTCCAACGTCGCCTCTGTCCCCCAGGGGGATCCCCCACCCCGGCTCCCTGGACGGCCCCCCTCCCCCTACGGTGACCCCCCCATCACATCCCCCTCTCCTCTGAAGTGACCCCCCAGCCCCTCTACGGTGACAGCCCCAGGCCCCCCTCTCCAGGCCTCCCAGCCCCCCCTGCAGTAATCCCTCCCTCCCCCAGGCCTCCCCAACAGTGACCCCCCAACTCCCCTCCCACTGGCAGCATCTGCTGCGGGAGTCCCGCCCCCCTGCCCCCAGTTAACCTGCCCCCTGTGTTCCCCCCCCCCCCAGACCTGGCCGGTGGCACTGCACCCCCCAACGGGAGCTGGGGGCTGGAGGTGGAGCTGGGGCTCCGGGCCCCCCGGCAGACGGGGCTGGTGCTGGCTGTGGGGGTCCCTGATGGGAGCCTGGCACTGAGCCTGGTCCTGCAGCCCACGGTGAGTCCCGCGGGGGGGTGGGGGGAAGATGGTGTGGGGGGGAATCCGCTCACTGGGGGAGAATTGTGCCGGGGATCCACTCACCATGGGGGGCCTGGGGCTGGGTATCTTCTCCCTGGGGGGCGGTGTACGGTGCCAGGGATGTGCTCATGATGGGGGGCCCTGTTGTGGGGATCTGCTCACTGGGGGGGGCACAATACCAGGGATCCACTCACTGGAGGGCCAATGTGCCGGGGATCTGATCACCGGGTGGGGGGGCTGTGCTGGGGATCCACCCATGGGGGGGGGATGGTGCCAGGGATCTGCTCACTGGGGCCACAGTGCTGGGGGGATCTGCTCAGCTGGGGAGCGGTGATGGGGATCCACTCGCTCTGTGTGTGTGTGTGCAGTGCCAGGGATCCACTCACTGGTGGGGGGGGCCGCAGTAGCAGGGATCTGCTCACCGGGGGGGCATAGTACCAGGGATCTGCTCACCGGGGGCACGAAGCTGTGGATCTGCTCACCGGGGGGAAAGTGCCAGGGATCTGCTCACCGGGGGAAAATGATGCTGGGGATCCGCTCACAGGGGGCACCATCGGGCGGTGGGGGGCGCTTCTCGCGTGCGGTGTGGGGGCAGATTTGGGGAGGGCCATCTCCGTCTCCCTGCTGACCCTCCTGCTCACTCTCCCATAGGCCGTGGTGGTGCGCCTCGGCAACTGGACCAAGCTGCGGCTGCCCCTGCCGGAGGGGCCCTGCCTGGATGCCCCCCTGCGCCTGCGGGTCTCCCCCACCCAGCTGGCCCTGCAGCTGGGCAACCATGGAGGCACCCTGCCCAACCAGGCCCCCGACTTCCAGTGGCTGCAGGGGACCTGGCTGGGCCAGGAGGGGCGGCTCTTCATTGGGGGGCTGCCAGGTACATTCACCCCCTCTGGGCACATGGTAGCAACCTGCCCCGCCCCTGGGTACTGCTTGACGGCTTCCCCCGCAGCCGGGACGGCCTTGACTGTGCCCCCTCCCACCTTAGCCGGGCCGGCCTTAACGTGAGACCCTCCCCTTCAGGTGTAGCTGTATGGGTGGTGGGTGGGAGCGGGGGGAGGGGTCCCCTCTCTCCCCACCCTCTGACCCCCCGCTCCCCTCTGTATCTCCTTGCAGACGGGGACAAGACCCCCAGGCCCCAGGAGTGGGGGGCTTTCCGGGGCTGCCTGCGGGGGATCCGGGTGCAAGGCCGCCAACTGGACCTGGACTCAGCCCTGTTCAGGAGCGACACCATCTGGGCCCACAGCTGCCCTGGGGCCCACGAGGGGGCAGAAGCGGGGAGGAGAGCCAGGGGCCACGGTGCTGATTAAAGGATCTGCCGGGCAACACCGCCTCCCTGGTTACCCGGGCAATGGACACCACTGGGAGTGGGAGGGGTATGTGGCTCGGGGGGGTAGGAGCGGCGGTGCCCTGTGATGATGTGGGGCTGTCACTGGGAGCGGCAGTAACTGGGGGGGGGCTATGGCTGGAGTGGGGCTGTGACTGGTGGTGCGACTGTGATGTGTCTGGGAGCGGTTGTCTGTGACAGTGTCGGGCTGTGCCTCGGCACCGCGGTGACGGTGTCCGAATGTGCCGGGGGGTGGTTGTGGGGCTGTGGCGGGGCAGGGCTGGGCCTGGGAGTGGTTGTGATGGCGTGGGGCTGGGTAGCGGTTGTGACAACGTCGGGTCGGGTCTGGGAGCCGTTGGGCTGGTCGCTGCGTAGCCGTGTCCGTGCGGCTGTGAGCGACGGGGCGACTGTGAGCAGCTGCGACGGGGTGTGGTGGACTAGTTGTGACCGTGGCGGGAAGGTGGTTGTGAATGGCTTGGCTGGCACCTGGGGTTTGTAGCACCGTGCCTGGTTTGGCAGCGGTGAGGGCGAGTGTTTGGGCGATTGTGCTCATGCCGGATTGTTGTGCGTCGAGGGTGATGGGGCTGTGCATGTGCAAGACCGTGTGACTGTCGCCCATGTGGGTGCTTGTTTCTGGGTGTCTGTGTCTTGCACTGGGAGTGTGCAACAGTGACTGTATGACCGTGGGGGGGGGGTGTCAAGCTCATCCCAAGTGGTTGGGTGATGGTGATTGTGAGCACGAGTCTGACGGTGTGCGTGTGTCCGAGGGTCTAATTTTTGTCATGCTCCTCGTGTTTTGTCGAGGTGACTGTGATTGTGGGTGACGTTCTGATTGTGTGTGTGTGTGTGTGAGAGAACGTACGCTTCTCCCTGTACAGCCTGTGAAGACTCACCTCTATGCACACACCTGAGACTGTGTAATGGTGAATGATTGTAGTTTGCACGTGTGTAATCCAAAGACTCAGCAACCGTGTGTTGACTACACATCATAGAGTTGATTGATTTTCAGGCCAGAAAGGAGCTTTAGACCTCAAGTCTGAGCCTCCTGTCTAGCACGGACTGGGGTATTTCATCCAGACCGCCTGTACTGAGCCCAGCAACTCCGGACTGCATCAAGTTGTCTACCTTCCTTTCTTTGCTGATTGAAGTAGTTTGTGTGTGTAGCTAAGAGATTGTAAAGCTGCGAATAAGTGTGACTGACTGGTGGGCGGGTGTGTAATTGTGGACAATTGCCGTTTCTTAATTACACACATCCAGAGCCACACAGTCTCGTAATCACACACCCCCTGACAGTCATGCATAGATACAGACACAGCCATACAATCTCATAGTCTCTCTCTCTCTCACACACACACACAGAGTGGTCATTGTTGTACAGTCTTGGTCACACAGTTGCTCTGTCGTGGGTTCTTAACTACACCGCCTGCAACTACAGCCCTTCACGATGACAGTCACAACAGTACAGTCGCCTAGTCTCTTTCATACAGCGTCCCGTAATCTCTTTAATCACACACCCTAAACTACAGTCGCTCGCGGTTACATCCATCACGTTTTCGTCACCCATACAGCGACAGTCATTCATAGACACATGCGCTCAGCCATAGTCTCTTAATCGCACACACAACCACGGGGACTCCAGCGTAATCCGTTACCCGTGCAGCCACGACACAGTGTAGGTGTGAACGGCTGTAGTTGTGTGTGGGTGCATCACTAAGAGACTATGGCGGCGTGACGGGGGGCTGTAGCTGTGTATGAGATGAAGCGCGTGCGCGGTTGAGACTGTGCATCTCTGAACGACTGTAGCTGTATGCGTGATTGAGGCCTGATGGCTGTAGCTGTGAATGGCTGTAGTTTGGCAGGGTGATAAAGAGACTGTGGCTGTGGGAGACGGTACCATGAGAGAGACACGAGGTGACTGTGCGGGTTGTGACTGTAATTGTGACTGTAATTATGTGTAGGGAGGTGTAGTTAAGGACTTATGACAAAACTGGTGTGTGTGTGTGTAGCTTATGACAAAATGACTGTAGATTTGTGCGCAACTGTGACTGTACACCTACAACCGGTGTGTGTGTGTGTGTGTGTGTAGTTTATGACAAAATGACTGTAGATTTGTGCGCAACTGTGACTGTACACCTACAACCAGTGTGTGTGTGTGTGTGTGTGTAGTTTATGACAAAATGACTGTAGATTTGTGTGCGACTGTGACTGTACACCTACAACTGGTGTCTGTGTGAGCGTGTGTGGATTATGACAAAATGACTGTAGATTTGTGCACGGCTGTGACTGTACACCTACAACTGGTGTATGTGTGAGCGTGTGTGGATTATGACAAAATGACTGTAGATTTGTGTGCGACTGTGACTGTACACCTACAACTGGTGTGTGTGTGAGCGTGTGTGTGTGTGTGTGGCTTATGACAAAATGACTGTAGATTTGTGTGTGACGGTGACAGTACACCTACAACCGGTGTGTGTGTAGCTTATGACAAAATGACTGTAGATTTGTGCGCGACTGTGACTGTGCACCTACAACTGGTGTGCGTGTCTCTGTATGTGTGTGTGTGAGAGAGCAAGCGAGAGCAAGACTGACAGATTGTGTGGCTGCGGTTGTATCTCTGAATGACTGTAGCTGGGTATGTGACTAAGAGATTGTCTGTCCGGCTGTGAATGTGCGTCTGTGAGCGACTGTAGGGGGTGTGCCTGTGTCTTAGGAGACTGTACCACTGTGACGGCCATTTGTGTGAGACTGAAACCCTGCTGGGTGTGTTCCCTGTGTCTACGCTCGGCCACAACACACAACGCTGGAGCCCCCCAACCCCCAGGGATGCTTGGGGCTGGCAAACAGACACAGGCCGTGCCAGCTACGCAGTGACCATAACCCAATTTATTATTATATACAAAATTGGCTACTAAGCGGCTCACGACAAGGGGGTCCGGAGCTCCCGAACGGCGGATCACCCCAGAGCTGGGTCACGGGCCGGACCCCGGTGCCCGGCTCTAGGTAATGACGGAAGGGACTTCGAATCTACACCACCCCCACCCCTCCGGTCCAGAGACAGGACGTGCTGGCCAAGAGGTGACAGGCCAGGACGCCTGGGTTCCAATCCCCTCCCTGATGGACCATAAGCCCCCCCCACCCGCCACGGGGGTCTCCTTGCTGCCCCTCCCGCCTGTGTATGAAACTGGGGAGGATCCTGATGGTGGGGGATGGGAAGGGGAGTTACTCAATGGGGGTAAAGTGCTATTGAAATGTTACACTGGTTATTAGCAACGATGATCATTTTGCCCCGAAGTCCCACGCTCAAACTCCCCACTCCAGGAATGGAACCCAGGAGTCCGGACTCCCACCTGCCCCTGCTATAAACACCAGAGCCAGGGATAGGACCCAGGAGTCCTGGCTCCCAGCTCCCCGCAACCCCCGTGCTCTAATCCCCCAGACCCCACTCCCTCACCCAGCTCTGTTAAGGGAAGGGGGGTTGGGAGCCAGGACTCCTGGGTTCTCTCCATGGATCTGGGAGGGGAGTGGAGGCTAGTGATTAGAGCAGGCGATGTGGGAGCTGGGAGCCAGGATTCCTGGGTTCTCTCCCTGGATCTGGGAGGGGAGTGGAGGCTAGTGATTAGAGCTGGGGGGGGAGAGCTGGGAGCCAGGATTCCTGGGTTCTCTCCTCATCTCACGCCGCTGCGAGACCGCGGCTGTAGGGGTCACCAAGTCCCCAGAAGGAGTTGGTGTTCCCACCCTGGCCCCCCTTCACAGCAGGAGGCACGTCCCCGATTTGCTGCTGACGCTGTCGGCGGGCACGCTGGGGTCCAGGTCCCTGGGGACGGTGCCCTTGGCCCCCCACACGTTCAGCTCCCCGAAGACGCCGGTCTCCACCATCTCCTCCTGCCAGGGGATGGGGACGTTGCCGGAGGAGAAGTCCTCGTAGAAGGCCCGGTCCTGCTCGTCCAGCGCCACCCCCTCACCGTAGAGAAGGCGCCCACCTCGCTGATGTCCTTGGCGTAGACCGTCCGGGGGTCGGGCACGAAGGGCGGCTCCGCCAGACCTGGGGGGGCGGGGGGGGCACATGGACACCGGGGCGGGTGGGGGGCGACACCCCCGAAGCAGGGCGCGATCGGCCGCGCACCAGCCGGCCCCGGGGACACCCCCGCCGCCCCGCGGCGACCCCGCCCGCACAACCCCACCGCGACCCCTGCCCGCACAACCCGCCCGCACAACCGCACTGCAACCATCACCCCACCGCGACCCCCGCCCGCACAACCCCACCGCAACCCCCGCCCGCACAACCCACCCGCACAACCGCACTGCAACCATCACCCCACCGCGACCCCCGCCCGCACAACCCCACCGCGACCCCCGCCCGCACAACCCGCCCGCACAACCGCACCGCAACCCCCGCCTGCACAACCCGCCCGCACAACCCCACCGCGACCCCCGCCCGCACAACCGCACCGCAACCCCCGCCCGCACAACCCGCCCGCACAACCGCACCGCAACCCCCGCCTGCACAACCCGCCCGCACAACCCCACCGCGACCCCTGCCCGCACAACCCGCCCGCACAACCCCACCGCGACCCCCGCCCGCACAACCCCACCGCGACCCCCGCCCGCACAACCCGCCCGCACAACCGCACCGCAACCCCCGCCTGCACAACCCGCCCGCACAACCCCACCGCGACCCCCGCCCGCACAACCGCACCGCAACCCCCGCCTGCACAACCCGCCCGCACAACCCCACCGCGACCCCCGCCCGCACAACCCGCCCGCACAACCCCACCGCGACCCCCGCCCGCACAACCCGCCCGCACAACCGCACCGCAACCCCCGCCTGCACAACCCGCCCGCACAACCCCACCGCGACCCCCGCCCGCACAACCCTCCCGCACAACCCCACCGCGACCCCCGCCCGCACAACCCGCCCGCACAACCGCACCGCAACCCCCGCCCGCACAACCCCACCGCGACCCCCGCCCGCACAACCCTCCCGCACAACCGCACCGCAACCCCCGCCCACACAACCCTCCCGCACAACCGCACCGCGACCCCCGCCCGCACAACCCGCCCGCACAACCGCACCGCGACCCCCGCCCTCACAACCCGCCCGCACAACCGCACCGCGACCCCCGCCCGCACAACCCGCCCGCACAACCGCACCGCAACCCCCGCCCGCACAACCCTCAGGGAACGGATGGGTAGGATCCCCTGGGGGACTAACATGAAGGGGAAGGGAGTCCAGGAGAGCTGGCTGTATTTCAAGGAATCCCTGTTGAGGTTACAGGGACAAACCATCCCGATGAGCCGAAAGAATAGTAAACATGGCAAGCGACCAGCTTGGCTTAATGGTGAAATCCTAGCGGATCTTAAACATAAAAAAGAAGCTTACAAGAAGTGGAAGGTTGGACATATGACCAGGGAAGAGTATAAAAATATTGCTCGGGCATGTAGGAAAGATATCAGGAGGGCCAAATCGCACCTGGAGCTGCAGCTAGCAAGAGATGTCAAGAGTAACAAGAAGGGTTTCTTCAGGTATGTTGGCAACAAGAAGAAAGCCAAGGAAAGTGTGGGCCCCTTACTGAATGAGGGAGGCAACCTAGTGACAGAGGATGTGGAAAAAGCTAATGTACTCAATGCTTTTTTTGCCTCTGTTTTCACTAACAAGGTCAGCTCCCAGACTGCTGCGCTGGGCATCACAGAATGGGGAAGAGATGGCCAGCCCTCTGTGGAGATAGAGGTGGTTAGGGACTATTTAGAAAAGCTGGACGTGCACAAGTCCATGGGGCCGGACGAGTTGCATCCGAGAGTGCTGAAGGAATTGGCGGCTGTGATTGCAGAGCCCTTGGCCATTATCTTTGAAAACTCGTGGCGAACGGGGGAAGTCCCGGATGACTGGAAAAAGGCTAATGTAGTGCCAATCTTTAAAAAAGGGAAGAAGGAGGATCCTGGGAACTACAGGCCAGTCAGCCTCACCTCAGTCCCTGGAAAAATCATGGAGCAGGTCCTCAAAGAATCAATCCTGAAGCACTTACATGAGAGGAAAGTGATCAGGAACAGTCAGCATGGATTCACCAAGGGAAGGTCATGCCTGACTAACCTAATCGCCTTTTATGATGAGATTACTGGTTCTGTGGATGAAGGGAAAGCAGTGGATGTATTGTTTCTTGACTTTAGCAAAGCTTTTGACACGGTCTCCCACAGTATTCTTGTCAGCAAGTTAAGGAAGTATGGGCTGGATGAATGCACTATAAGGTGGGTAGAAAGCTGGCTAGATTGTCGGGCTCAACGGGTAGTGATCAATGGCTCCATGTCTAGTTGGCAGCCGGTGTCA